>NC_044065.1:5100552-5165552 GCF_902167405.1 Gadus morhua | reverse complement strand
CTTGAGGAAATGAGCAATGGTGGTTCTTGTTGTGTGGGGTTAATTTGATAGCGGCTCGGGAAAATTTAAAGTTCTGTCAACGTTGAAGAGGTTACGCACACCACCGCGAGGCTGTCCATAGTGGAGCGTGGTTCAGAGAGAGAGAGAGGAAGAGAAAGTAGAAGCACTGTGACGCGGAGAAGCAGTAAGGAAGGCATCACCGACCGTAGCACAGCGTCTGGAGGCTCAGCAGTCGGGACTTTCTCAGAGTGTGAAAGTGAAAGTGAAAGTGGTGCTGCTGATGGAGCCGGGAACCTGCCAAACCATCTCCCTCTCGGGGGACTGCCCGGGCGGGATGCCCTGATGACGCAGCGCTGACTCACAGACGTTTGTTGGCAGGAGATCCCACCACATATGTGGCTCTCCCAGAAGACCTGATGGATATATTATGCCTTCAGTTTTTATGGACATTTATATATATATAACTATTTAGATGAATTACCAGTATGTTTTTATATTCATATATATATATATATATATATATATATATATATATATATAGTATATAGTCAGTATATATATATACATATAATTGATCAACAATACGCTATATTTCTAAATATATATAGGTACATTTACCCTGACTCAGGGGCTGATGTCAAATCAACTTTATTTGTGTCACAGTTTGATCACAGTTACATTCTTAAAGGGCCTTATTTAACGGTGGTCATTGAGTGAAGAACTGATGGACAATGACGTGCTTTTTATCTTCTGGAAACAGAAGACAACAGACTAAATGTCATCATAAAGCATGGTGGTGTTGATCTTTACAGGCTCTCTGTCTCATGGCAACACTGCGCTAACTTATATCAAAATAATTATTCTTTACCTAAAGAACACAAATATTTCTTAAAACTTACAAAACAAATACACACAGTAATCATAGAAAATAATAAACAACAGCATCAATATAAACTGAAATACAAGATTGCTATTTATATATTACACTTTGGAGCATGGCGGGAAACAGAAGACAACAGACAAAATGTCTTCATAAAGCGTGGTGGTGTTGATCTTTACAGGCTCTGCATGCATGAAAACAAAATGAAATGCATTTACCTTCCATTGCAGTAACATCACTGTGATAGCATACCAAACTTTTAAGCTAGTTAGCATGCAAATGGTCTGAAGAAAATAATAATAATAGGGTTAGGGTAAGGGTTAGGGTTAGGGTTAGGGTTAGGTAACCCTAACCCTAACCCTATTCTACGGGGTAATATCTACCCCGTAGAATGGCTGTAGCATGACTCACCTTTTGGAATAACAATACAATTATTCCAAAATCATCACAATGCATGCTAAAACAAATAATACACACACTGCATTGAAATATACCACCTAAATTATCTCTTTCTCCTTAAACAAAATACAATACAGGGAGAACTGTTACTATGCACATACCTCTGTTTCACGGCAACACCGCTCTAAAGAGGTACGGCAACACACAACAGACAAAAAACACCAGACCTGTAGCCCACCACAACTCAAAGAGGCTCCAATAGAAATAATACAATCTTTGGCTGCTTAACTCTGGCGAAACTCACACATTATCAAAACTATTTCTAACTCTGTTACACTTACAGGCCCTCATGGGGGGGGCTGAGATTGCATCCTTTGACGGCCTCTAGCCCTAAGCCATCTCTCATCCAGAGGAACACCTCAGAGGGAAAGACCCCTGGAGCAGGAGCCCAGCAGAGGGCCCTGTCCTCCAGGGACCTGAGGGGGCCCTGGGAGCCAAATGGGCCACACACATTATGCCAGCAGAAAACAAACATTAACAGACTGTAGACCAGTTGATCTGGGACATTAACACCAGCAGTGAGAACCCCGAGACTATAGACTTACAAGGCCCATGGTGCTGTTGAACGGTTAAATGGGGCGTGAGCGCAGACGCGCTGGAACAGCCTGTACCGTATGGAGGATCGCAGCAGAAGGCATCTGCCTTGCAGGCGGTTTCCACCTGGGTTGGTGTGAAAGGCAGCAGCACACATGCCAGCTGCCGTAGTACCCTTGAGCACTGTGCCAAAGGCTTGGGTTGACTCAGTGATTAGCTTCGGAGAGAGAGCCTTGTCTGTCTAGCTGAGAATTGTGTGCGTAGATTTTATCGATTATTTCTCTGGACTGCAATATTGCTTTACGCACAGCAGGAAGAGCCATAATACATTATTTTTAATAATAAATTCACAGTTGTATGTATAGTCTACATCTACAATCATGTCTAATTATATTACTGTATTGGCTAGGGCTGCAATGAGCATTTCATTTGGAGATTCACTTTGATGTAAGGTTTCCATATCAAATAATTTGATTTTCCACCTCCTCCTTCATTGGATTATATGACATATGATACGTAAACACAAAGGCTAAATAACTCAATTACACTGAAACCCCTGAGGCTGATATAAAAATGAATCATCATTATGTATACAAATGCACAACAGAGGATGCATAAGTGTTAATGCTGTGTTTCGGTGTATTTGTGTATTTTGATATTGATATCAGTAAAATTGATATTTCAAATAGCTTTGAAAAGGTTATTTGTGTTGGTTAACCTTTTGTAATGCCCACATATTGTTATTAGAAAGAATGAATATACTGTTTTTAAGGCGATGCCTCTTCTAATGCATCCCTCTCCCCTCTCGCTCTTTGCCTCTCTATCTCTGTCTCTCTCTCTCTCTCTCTCTCTCTCTCTCTCTCTCTCTCTCTCTCTCTCTCTCTCTCTCTCCATCCACCCACACACGCCCTCTCCATCGTCCCTCATTCGTTGTGTCTTAGCGGTGGTGTTCAGGACATTGCAGCGCAGTGGAACATCAATGCATAACTTACATAAATGCTGAACTAATATCTACCCCGTAGAATGGCTGTAGCATGACTCACCTATGACCCTTCATGGAACGCAGGGCGGAAACACACAGAACATTAGAGCAGGAACACCAGGCCGTGAACCGAACACCTCGGACACACCGGCCTGCCAAAGAGGCACACGCTGTTGACAGAGGGATGGGAGCTCAGAGGACCAGGTTACTGATTAATAGCCCTATTATTAATTAGTACTGATGCCCCATTACAGCAACAAAGGAAAGTTACAAATGGAGTCCCTCCTTTTGCATTGTAGCACTATTGAGATATTTAGCAGGAGCTTTTATAACAAGTGGCTGGGACGTTCAGATGTTTAGTCTTTGAGGAGCAAGGTAGACTCAGACACTGGGGGATTGAACCAAGAATAATTAGTCTGAGGACAGAACACCACTAACAACCATGGACCACCATCCTGTCACACTGTACGGCCTAATAAGCATCCGCCATTATCCCCCCCTCCTAACCCAACAGCCATACTTCGGTTTGATGCTTTGCAGACGATGATGTGCTACATAGTTGCTTTATATTATTTTGTTGTCTTTTGCAAAATTTAAGAAAAGCTTTATTGCATCCTGGCCTCTAATATTATCCATATGAAAGCAATTGACAATGTTTTGCTAAATACCATGTTGTGCACCACACACATCTCGTCATGACTCCTCCACCTCCCCAAACCTCCCAAGCCTCCACCTCCCAGCCTCCACCCCCCCCCCCCCCCCCCCCCCCCCCCTCCAGCCTCCACCTCCCCAGCCTCGGCCTCCACAGTGATTACTCTGACCCAGTCGCCATGTTGGGCTCCCCTGAAAGAAGAGCATCCAACAAAGGCTTAGCACAAACAAGTCAATCCCCGCCGAGAGACCGTCTCCCGCAGGCAACTCTTCAGAGGTTGCGTAACGGTGTGTGTGGAGGGATGATGGAGCAGATGGCAGGGAGCAGAAAAACACTCACAACAAGTCTTTGTCCGTGTTCTGAGAGACGTGAGGAGTTGACCCAGATTGTTGGCGTGGGCCGGTGGAGGGCACAGGGAGAAAGTGGAGCAGGTGAAGCAGTGCCTTATGTCTCGGGTTCCAGGTCAGGGCTGTGAGTCCGTCGGGTTAGTTCCATCGCGTGGAAACCGACTCCCAGGACCAAGGACGCGAGCGGACATTTTAACGAGATTAGAAGACGCGAGGCTCCGGCCGCGGGAGAGACGACATTCCCGTGTGTGTGTGTGTGTGTGTGTGTGTGTGTGTGTGTGTGTGTGTGTGTGTGTGTGTGTGTGTGTGTGTGTGTGTGTGTGTGTGTGTGTGTGTGAGAGCGTGTGCAAGCCTGTAGTGTGTGTGTGGGGGGAGGGTTGGTTCTCTGTTGTTAATCTCTTTTTCTACATTGTGGGTTTTTTTGTGTGTGTGTGTATGAGTTGTGTGCACTGTGTGGGTTTCTGTATGTGTGTTTGGTGTATGTATGTCTGTGTGTGTGTTTGACGTGTGCATTCGTGTGCGTGCGTGTGTGTTTATGCATTTGTGTGTGTATCCCTGACAATAACCAGCAGCACACAGGTTGATCCTGAGAGACACCAGAGAGACACCAGAGAGACACCAGAGACAGCAGAGAGACCCCAGAGTGACACCAGAGACAGCAGAGAGACACCAGAGAGACACCAGAGACAGCAGAGAGACACCAGAGAGACCCCAGAGAGACACCAGAGACAGCAGAGAGACACCAGAGAGACCCCAGAGAGACACCAGAGACAGCAGAGAGACACCAGAGAGACACCAGAGAGGCACCAGTGACACCAGAGAGACACCAGAGAGACACCAGAGAGACACCAGAGAGGCACCAGAGAGACACCAGAGACAGCAGAGAGACACCAGAGAGACCCCAGAGAGACAGCAGAGAGACACCAGAGAGACACCAGAGACAGCAGAGAGACACCAGAGAGACCCCAGAGAGACACCAGAGACAGCAGAGAGACACCAGAGAGACCCCAGAGAGACACCAGAGACAGCAGAGAGACACCAGAGAGACACCAGAGAGGCACCAGTGACACCAGAGAGACACCAGAGAGACACCAGAGAGACACCAGAGAGGCACCAGAGAGACACCAGAGACAGCAGAGAGACACCAGAGAGACACCAGAGAGACACCAGAGAGACACCAGAGACACCAGAGAGACACCAGAGAGACACCAGAGAGGCACCAGAGGCACCAGAGACAGCAGAGAGACACCAGAGAGACACCAGAGAGACACCAGAGAGACACCAGAGACAGCAGCAGCAACAGCAGCCCCCTCAGGCAGCAGACGGCTTCCCTTCCCAGCAGGCGTCATCTCCTCTCCCCTCCTGGTGACGCCTGGCTTATCGCTGGGAACCCGTCGCAGATAGAGGGGAAACAGAGACGGCAGCGAGACGCACGACTACGGGAACACCAGAGCAGCAGAGGAGATGGACTCACAACGTCATGAAGAGAGTTATTTGTGTGTGTGTGTGTGTGTGTGTGTGTGTGTGTGTGTGTGTGTGTGTGTGTGTGTGTGTGTGGTGTGTGCGGGTGTCTGCGTGCTAGTGTGTGTGTGCATGTGTGCGTGTGTGTATGTGTGTGTATGCATGAGTGCGTGTGTGTGCGTGTCCTTGCGTGTGCGTGCGTGTGTGTGCGCGCATGTGTGTGTCTGTGTGTCTCCTGTGAACAGCACAATTGAGCAGATAGACTGGCAGGGAGATAGAGAGAGAAAAACAAACAAATAATAATTGAATGGACGGAAGAATGAGAAAAAGAAACGTCAGGAAGAAGTCTCTCTGTCAACCAGAGGTTTAAACATTAACAGCTTATCTCCCAGGCGTCCTGTGAGCTGAACACATTAACGAAGGTCAGTCAGACGGGGTGAAGAAGAGGATGTTTTCAGCACGTCCATCCTGGCCCAAACACTTACAAACAGCTTGGGCACTTTGTTTTTGTTACGCGCATGAATAGGTATGGAGGCGCTCACCCTTTCACCACCTGCTCCATGTTCACCCATTCACGACACAATGGTGTCATGAAGGGATATGAATGACCGGCCACGACCGTCCAAATGCACAGGTCCTGTTTAAAGGTCAACCTGGAAGTTACACTGTGTTCAATTCACCGTTCAGTGACCACATGTTGGCCTGTTACAAAACCCCACGAGTCAATCAGTGTCTTTCTCACGGTCTTAAGTCCTTTATGTGCTATGAGGCTCGATACGAGTAGTTTGTACCGTTTCTTATTCCAGCATTCAATTTATAGCTTTTTTATTTGAATATTATATGCACCATGTGTATTATACTACTATATGTCTTTATTAGCTTTTATTTTGACTTTATGTGCATTGTTCTTAAATACTGCACAGTTAAGGATCCACAGAATTTAAGTTTTGCATTTAAAGACAGACTAGTGGAAACGGACAGATGACAAATCCCTAGAAATGGTTTGAGTGAACTGGATATTCAAGAACAAAAAATCAGTTTTTAGAAAATGGTCAAACGTGGTTATCTGAAGATGAGAAGCTGCATGCAGGCAGTAATATATATCAGCTGGCCTGTACGATCAGAGCCACTTTCTGGTGTAACACGATCATGTGGCCTGTTGATGAAAGACTCTGTTAGCGCTAGCAGCTATCATAAAGCTAGGAATCGCAGCAATGATGCATTGCTCTCGCATTAGCTAACATCTTAATCAGCGGGCCAGTCTTTCCCGATTAAATTAAAACACAATGGAACCGTCTCCAAAAGGCCTGATTAGGTTAACATGATGTAAATGGACGATTGATCACCCATCAGCTTTGTTTCAGACTTCTGGCCTCTGAACTCCATGTAATGAGGATGACTCCTCATTATGAGGGTTGATTCCCGTTACCGGGTTGTGATGCTGCATCTTACAACAATTCATGATGACCGACAAACCGCCTGAACTCAGAATGATATAATTGATTATTATTATCTAATATATACAGTCCAAGTTCATTAGGAAAATAATGAAAAAGTATTCAATATGTTGTTGAACATATGGATACTCATTTCAGTGAAGCTGCTGTAAATCTCGTCTAGCAGCCTGGGGTTGGACCCCCGACAAAAGGTCCTCTGTTCTATCCCAGTTCTGTCATTACACATTTACACGTCTCCGCTAATACGTATTACACTCATAGCATGTAATCAATGTCATCTCACCCGTCTTCCTCAGACCAATACAAGCAAAGGCATCTTTAACCCGCGGGTTTGAATCCTGACTTTGCGATCATGGCACAGGGTCTGTAGTCTTTCAAAACAATGACAAACACTCTGACCTGGAAGGGAACTTTGGAAGGAGAAATTACTTAATACTTTACTTTACTTTTTTTTTATTAACGGGTCAGGTTTTAGCAGAGGCGGCAGTGTTTTCAGAGAAGCATGTTCCCTTCATCTCTGAGGGCATAGCATGGTCCTGTTATGATTCAGTACAGTCATGTTTACACATAGCTTCTTTAACATCAATAATCATTCATATTCCAAAAGCCTCATGAAAAATAATATTATGATTATTATTGGTCGTAGTAGTAATTGTCATGGCAGCAGCGGCAGCTCCAGCCCTGTAGTATTATTAGTATAAAGTCTCTGGTTGTTCCCACCAGAGACGTAAACAACAACCCCCCCCCCCCCCACAACCACACACACACACACACACACACACACACACACACACACACACACACACACACACAAACACACACACAACTACACACACACACACACGCACGCACACTCACGCACGCACGCACGCACGCACGCACGCACGCACGCACGCACGCACGCACAAAGGATCTCATCTCACCAGCAGCTGGCAGGAGGACTTCTGATTCAGGAGGAACATAAGAGTCACCGTTCTTTACAGAAGGAGCACTGTCTGCCTGTCTTTCTATCTGTCTGCCTTGTTCGTCATATCTGTCTTGTTAGTCTTTGCCAATAAGATGTGATTGTTTTGTCTTTCCTTTTTGCAGTCCTGGTTAATGTTGCTCTAATTGTCTGTCTGTCTGTATTTCTGCATTTCTGTATCTCTGTATGTCTTTCTGTTAGTGTATCTGTCTCTCTGTGTGTTTATCTGTCTTTCTGTCTGTCTGCCTGTGTGTCTGTATGTCTGTTTTCCGTGTCTGTCTGTCCATCTATTGATCTATCTGTACGCCTTCACGTGAAATGTCAACCAAGACAGCAGCACTGAGGTTCATGAGCTCCATTTGGTTAAGTGTGTTGCAATATTCTATGTTTAACATATATGTTTGTTGTTTTATTCTATATTTACCTACTGTTTATGCTTGTTGGGTGTTTTTCCTAATTGTGCCCTTCCTGTTTCTCACGATGCTGAACTCATATTAGTTCTCCAGGATCTCTATCCTATCTTTTCTTATCTTAGCTTATGAGAAGATTATTTTAATGTATTCCTGATGCAACAGTGAACTCTAATATGTTTTGATTTTGTAACCTTATGAATACAATGTAATAGCACCCCCCCCCCCCCCCCCCACACACACACACACACACACACACACACACACACACACACACACACACACACACACACACACACACACACACACACACACACACACACAAACTCACAAACGAAAACAACCGTCAACCTCACATCATGTCTCCAGCTGTCTCTTCAGCAGCAAAGAGGAGCTCCGCTGACTTTGACGGCTTTGTTTCAGAACGTCGCGTGACGAGTTCATAGTTCACAGACATCACTCCTCTGCGGCAGCACTTACCGTGTGTTTGGGGTTTCATACTCACACCGTTTTGGTTTCTGGATGATGGCCCATGAGTGTTTTTTATTATGATAACCTGGTAGATGCCATGTCTATGGTTCTCTTCCTAATATTTAGCCATGTGATATAATATATGAAAGTATATGATAATATTTGATTGTATGTGATATTATATGATACTATTTCAGGTTGAATGAGAAAGATACAAACAAAGAAGTAATGAAATATTTGGTTTATTGTTTTTTTCGGGTTTTTCTTTTTCTTAATTTCTCTAAAAAAATCGAACATTCACAATAAATATAATAATGTAAATAAAAAAGATTGTTCGGAATGCAACGGAACATTCAAGTACAATTAGCAGTCAGAAAGTTCATACAAAGTGTAAACGACTGGTTTTCTTTTCTTCACATGAGGGGATCCAAGGCACCCCCCCCTCCTGGTCTCTGGTCTCATGGTATCTGGTTCAAAGGCATGGCGTCAGCACAACACATGGTTTCAGAAGCAGATATGTGAAGCCTGCACACGCTATTTATTTCAGAAGCCACATCACAAGACGCGTTGACGTGATTCGACAAGCGACATTCGTCAGATGCTGAAGTCGGCGGGTCTTCTTCCCGCCCTCCGAGCTCCCGAGAGTTCATCAACAGGGGCACCAGCCCTCTGAGAAGATACGTTGCCCCGGGGAGAGAGACACGCACCGTGTCCCCCGAGTTTCTCTGAATAGCCCCCAAGTGTCCCCGAGTTTCCCCGAGTGTCCCCTGGCCGGACTCGGACGAACAGCCCAGTATGAGCGCGTGCGTAAAGCCGCCGTCTGGATGAAGCGGTTCAGGCGAAGCGCCTTCGGGTTGCCGAGGTTCCCATCTTTACAAAGATTCTTCTTCTTCTGTCTACCTGGACTCCCTGCTGGTCTTTAGCTGATGGAGCACCTCTCCTTCTCCTTGCCCCCACCCCCGCCCACCGCCTTCTCCTTGATGTACAGCAGGTCGCTGTGCACGCTCGGGCGGCGCGCAAACGGGGCCACAATGCCGAACGCATCCCCACTGTCCTTCAGCTTCTTGCTCTTCACGGACTTCCTGTGCAGCATGTCCGCGCAGTACTGCACGGACACCTTGCGGTGCAGGTCTGGACTCATCTCGTGCGGCAGCTTGGCCATGGTGAATAGCGTCTGGAACATCTTGTCCACGTTCTCGTTGCGCTTGGCCGAGATCTCGAAGTACGCGCATTTCTCGTCCCCGGCCAGCAGCTGCTCGATATCCTCCGGCTGCACCTCGCGGTGCATCTCGCGGTCGCTCTTGTTGCCGCAGATGACCAGCGGCACGTCCACGTGCTCCTTGGTCTTGTTCTTTAGGCACGACTTGGTCTCGAAGATCTGTCGCTTGAGCCGCTGAACCTCCTGGAACGAGTCACGGTTGTCGAGACTGAAGACCAGGATGAACACGTCGCCTGAGGGGAAGAGGGGAGGAAAGGCACGTTAGTTATTGTGCTTTTGAGTCGCAATGATATCAGAATGAAGCAGGAATGCAATGTCTAGTATTTGCGATCGTTAATGTGGCGGAATACTCCGGTGCGTAATGCAGTGATTCCATTACGCACCGGAGGTTGAGCATCGAGATGTGAAACTTTAATGATTCCTTGAATTAGAATTGTCTCAACACAACTTGAGGTGCCTGTTAAAGCAAAACCAGGATGCAGAAAGTAACATACCTGTGAGAATGGAGAGCCTCCTCATTGCGGGGAAGGGATGGTTCCCCGAGGTGTCCAAGATGTCCAGCTGGTAAACGTCCCCTTTGATGCTGTAAAGTTTCCGGTGGAAGTCCTCGATGGTCGGTGTGTACTGCTCCTCGAAGCGGCTGTTCAGGAACCGCGAAACGATGGCCGTTTTCCCGACCTTAGTTGAGCCCAGGATCACCATCCTGTAGCAGTTCTTAGCCGGGATGTCGTACTCGCTCTCAGACGGGGACATCTTTTTGATCATGGTTTAACGGATTAAAGTACCCGGTCGCTGGTGTCGGTTAGAAGGAGGATAGAACTCTTCTATACTTCTTGAAGACTCGTTGGCTAGTGAATGGTTTCTGTCTGACGGAGCGCGCAGCGCCCGGTATATATCCCCGCCGCGCGGCCACGCCCCTCCTCGCGGCGCGTCACGGATCGGCGAGAACTCTCCGATCCACCGGGAGGAGAGGAGCACGGAACAGAGCCCGGCTGGAGGGGGATGCGTCAGTGTGTGTGTGTGTGTGTGTGTGTGTGTGTGTGTGTGTGTGTGTGTGTGTGTGTGTGTGTGTGTGTGTGTGTGTGTGTGTGTGTGTGTGTGTGGCGCGCTCGAGCGGGACACGACGGAGCGGAGGGAAGAGGACGCGTCCGTGACAGAGTGCTGCAGAGTGATAAAAGGGCACAGAGTGATACAGAGGACAGAGTGATACAGAGGACAGAGAGGTGCAGAGTGATATAGGGGACAGAGTCCTGCAGAGTGGTACAGAGGGCTGCAGAGTGATACAGAGGACAGAGTGCTGCAGAGTGATACAGAGGACAAAGTGCTGCAGAGTGATACAGGGTCACAGCGGTGATTAACTCCTCTGGGGACAGACTTCATGTATCACTTTTTAACTTGTGTGTTTTCATAAACTGGCGTCAATGAGTGTGCAGCGTAGGCTAATGTTCCGTTTGGTTTAATCAATAGCCACAATTATGGTTTAGACTGCAATATCCGCTTTAATCATTCACTTTTGCCTTCCGGATTTCATAACGGTGACACATTTAGGTTTAGGAACACGTTGAACTTTGCACATTTTTTAACATTAAATTGTGCAATTTTTCTCACACAAACACATCGAGCGGGCAAACACACATAAATCACGCACACACAATTAATCGCGGAACACATTAGATACAATATTATTACATTCTAATGTGCCACAGGTGGTTGATACATTGTAGGATAAGCTGAGTCGACAGGTGTCACTGAGTGACGCAGAACCAAAGCGCACCACTAGGGGTCACTCTTGATACGAAGTGTCTTGTACTGTGTGTGTGTGTGTGTGTGTGTGCGTGTACGTGTGTGATTGTTTGTGTGGTGGCTGTTGGACGCCTGACACTTTTATACAAACACTGCCGAATAACACTGGCGTGATTCGTCTGTACGTGTGTCTGCATGTACTTTAGGAGGGATAGAGAGGGAGATAACTTCAAACAATACAATCTCAACCTTGAATATTTGTACAGTTGATATTACCTCGACTGTGTAGGTCCACAAATATCTCTGTATGTTTCTAGCCAGGTCTTTAAGCTGTAGGTAGAGAGAGGTGTTTTTTGGAGCATGCACAGAGAGAGAGAGAGAGAGAGAGAGAGAGAGAGAGAGAGAGAGAGAGAGAGAGAGAGAGAGAGAGAGAGAGAGAGAGAGAGAGAGAGAGAGAGAGAGAGAGAGAGAGAGAGAGAGAGAGAGAGAGAAAAAGAGAGAGAGAGAGAGAGACTGATGGGCAGACAGACAGAAAGATAGAGATAGATGGAGAGAGAGACAGACAAAATAGGGCGAGGGACATATACACACGCCCACACGCACACAAAGATACTTTAGTAATCCCATTCCCAGATCTATAGATTGAGCACTCATTTCATTATTTATACTTGGAAAAAATATATCCAATATAGTTTTTGTGTGACTCAAGCTCCATCTCATGAAGGCTTGAGGCGTGAATACTAAATGTGTCGGGGCGCGTTCCGGAATCACGGCCTGGGAACCGTGGGTTTGGGGTGATGAATTATTCCGAGAGAGATTGGGAGAGGCAGTCTCTCTGTTTCTGATTCCCATCATCATGTCAGAGGCCGTTTCTTTGGAACACCGGGAATGTTCCTAAAACTTATATTTTTTGAATATTTTGGAGGATAAGGTCAGAGGTCCGAGGACCAAAACGGTACGGGAAAATAAGTGTGACCTCATGACCTTAGTCAGACTGAGATGTAAGTGACGTCATCTAACCTGCGCTTCATCCAACGTGGTTGATAAGTTAGGCTGATAACCATCAAAGCCTGCAATCTGGTTTTCGTGAACATTACAACTTAACTTTAGACGACTTTTATCCCTACTGTGTTTCCATTGTTGCTATCGGTTAGTTTATTTACAGTTCTGTATTTGTTGATGTTTCATTTCATCATGTGACGCAGCCATCACATCTGCTATGCAAAGCGCCATCGATACAATAACCGAACATAAATACTTAGTTTATTTTTGGTCTAATGCCCAAGTCAATGTTTCATTTAGGATGCCTTAAGGGAATACAATAATGGGTGCTTGTCTCAATAAAACCCATGTGTGTTTGATGGAGAGAGAGAGAGAGAGAGAGAGAGAGAGAGAGAGAGAGAGAGAGAGAGAGAGAGAGAGAGAGAGAGAGGTCAAGTGTCTCTCTGTCTCTTGCTGCCACTCTCTCTTAGTCTCCCGCCAGTCTCTCTCTCTGTCTCCCGGTCTCTCTGACACCACAGACAGACTCAAACCGTGTGTGTGTGTGTCTGTGTGTTTGTGTGTGTGTGAGTGAGTGTGCACAGAGGTGTTTGTGTTCTGCATTCAGAGAGCCATGACTCATCCATGGTGGGGCGATTGGGTGTTGTTGACATCTTGGTTTCGGGGTAGCGGTGGAATGATGGGGGGGGGGGGGGGGGGTGTTCGTTTTGCTTGTCGTGTGAATTATGCATATGTGAGACACGTTAACACACACACCTTCCTCACAACCGCCGGGGGTCGTGCACCCCCTCCTCTTCCTCAGCACTTTTTTCCTCTGTTGTAGAAATTTGTGTGAGTCAGAGTGATGGAGAGAGAGAGAGAGAGAGAGAGAGAGAGAGAGAGAGAGAGAGAGAGAGAGAGAGAGAGAGAGAGAGAGAGAGAGAGAGAGAGAGAGAGAGAGAGAGAGAGAGAGAGTGATGGAGGGAGAGGGAGAGAGGGAGGGAGAGATAGAGAGACAGAGGGGGTGAGTGATAGGGGGAGGGAGAGAGTGAGAGATAAAGAGGGATGGAGGGAGAGGGAAAGGGAGAGAGTGAGATCGAGACAGTGATGGAGGGAGATAGAGAAAGGGACAGGGAGAGAGCGATGGAGGGAGAGGGAGTGACAGAGACAGAGTGTTATCTCCTGTCTGAGGCAACAACAGGAGAGTGTGTGTATGTTTGAACAAAAGCTAGACTCTGGGAAACTAAACATGCAATGTGTCTGTGAGTGTGTAAGCATCTGTGTACAGGCCTATTTGTGTGTCTGTGTGTGTCTTGCGTGTATGCATGTGTATGTATTCCCATGTGTCCACTTCTGTGTGTATGTTTCCCTGTGACACCAAAAGATTTGTTATAAAAGACACCTTGATAGAGGACGCCATGATAAACCTAGCTAGTGTGTGTGTGCGTGCGTGTGTGTTTGCGTGTGTGCGAAAAAGAAAACATCTCAAGTTGAATCACATCTTTATTTACCAAACATACAAACAGGAATGTAATGTACAGTGTTGACCTGTAATTATTGCATAGACACTGTGTGTCGAGTATCGTCAGGGACAACCACGAACACAATGGACGACAGCTGCTCGTCGAGAACCCGCCTCTGATTAACGACCTGCTCATGGAGCGATGTTTAAGCACATTCATCATCTCATGTGATACAGTGTGTTCATCAGGAAGGAGGAGAACGACAGGAACAAGGAGAGACGCTGATGAAGACGAGGACACAAGGAGAGGAGAACACTGAGGGAACCTATAGAGGAGAACCGTGGAGCACGCGGAGAACCGGGACAGAGAGAACGTTTATCGAGGTCGTTGCGGAGGTGAGGCGGCTGAATAAATAAAACACTGGATCAAAGTCTTCTGCAGAGATCGTCATGACAACCTGGTCCGAGATCGATGCACCTCTGGGAGCAGGTTTGAGTCTGACTCCCCCCCCCCAACCCCCTTCTCCTTCATAACGAGACGGAGGAGCAACATAACACTGGTTTGGAATAAAAAACTGTCTGTGGTCTGATTCCCGGGTCCTTGGTCTCTGGTCTCTGCTCTAGTCCTATGGTCTCTGGTCTCTCTCTGGTCTCTCTCTGGTCTCTGTACTACCATGGTCTCTGGTCTCTCTCTGGTCTCTGTACTACTATGGTCTCTGGTCTCTCTCTGGTCTCTGCTCTAGTCCTATGGTCTCTCTCTGGTCTCGGTACTGCTATGGTCTCTGGTCTCTCTCTGGTCTCTGGTCTAGTCCTATAGTCTCTGGTCTCTCTCTGGTCTCTGCTCTAGTCCTATGGTCTCTGTTCTCTCTCTGGTCTCTGTACTAGTCCTATGGTCTCTCTCTGGTCTCTGTACTACTATGGTCTCTGGTCTCTCTCTGGTCTCTGCTCTAGTCCTATGGTCTCTGGTCTCTGTACTAGTCCTATGTTCTCTAGTCTCTCACTGGTCTCTGTACTAGTCCTATGGTCTCTGGTCTCTCTCAGGTCTCTGTACTACTATGGTCTCTGGTCTCTCTCTGGTCTCTGCTCTAGTCCTATGGTCTCTGGTCTCTGTACTACTATGGTCTCTGGTCTCTCTCTGGTCTCTGTACTAGTCCTATGTTCTCTGGCCTCTCTCTGGTCTCTGTACTAGTCCTATGGTCTCTCTCAGGTCTCTGTACTACTATGGTCTCTGGTCTCTCTCTGGTCTCTGCTCTAGTCCTATGGTCTCTGGTCTCTCTCTGGTCTCTGTACTACTATGGTCTCTGGTCTCTCTCTGGTCTCTGTACTAGTCCTATGTTCTCTGGTCTCTCACTGGTCTCTGTACTAGTCCTATGGTCTCTGGTCTCTCTCAGGTCTCTGTACTACTATGGTCTCTGGTCTCTCTCTGGTCTCTGCTCTAGTCCTATGGTCTCTGGTCTCTCTCTGGTCTCTGTACTACTATGGTCTCTGGTCTCTCTCTGGTCTCTGTACTAGTCCTATGTTCTCTGGCCTCTCTCTGGTCTCTGTACTAGTCCTATGGTCTATGGTCTCTCTCAGGTCTCTGTACTACTATGGTCTCTGGTCTCTCTCTGGTCTCTGCTCTAGTCTCTCTCTGGTCTCTGTACTACTATGGTCTCTGGTCTCTCTCTGGTCTCTGTACTAGTCCTATGGTCTCTGGTCTCTCTCTGGTCTCTGTACTACTATGGTCTCTGGTCTCTCTCTAGTCTCGGGTCACCGGTCTCTGGTCAGTCTGTGCTTCCGGGGGGTCGGGTGCTGGCGTCCGGGGGGCTGGTGCTGCGACGCGGGTCGGGGGGGGATGGGTGTTCAGGGAGGGGTCACGGCGGGGTGGGGGGGGGGGTCACTTGTGCTTGCAGCGCTGGCTCCTCTCCCGGTAGATCTGCTGTGTGAACGGTCTGCAGACACAGAGAGACAGACAGGTCAAGGGCCAGACCAGGCCACGCCCCCCAGTGTGTGGCCTCCAATCAGGAGGAGGTGTGAGTAATTAGTCTGGGGTACTATTATTTGCGTTGACGTGTGTGTGTGTGTGTGTGTGTGTGTGTGTGTGTGTGTGTGTGTGTGTGTGTGTGTGTGTGTGTGTGTGTGTCCACCCATGAGTGAGTCTTTAAGTATATAGTTAGTAGTGGGGGGGGGGGGGGGGGGGGGAGAGTGAGGTGTGGTATACATCATTTGAATATGGATACATAGATATAGTAAATTACTCTGTGTCAGTGAGAGAGAGAGAGAGAGAGAGAGAGAGAGAGAGAGAGAGAGAGAGAGAGAGAGAGAGAGAGAGAGAGAGAGAGAGAGAGAGAGAGAGAGAGAGAGAGAGAGAGAGAGAGAGAGAAATGGATGGTGAAAGATAGAGAGAGAGAGAGACTTGTGATGCAGTTATGTGATGCAGAACGGATGCAGGTATCAGCCATAACTAGGTCAACCATCACTTATCGTAGAAAGAAGTCTAATATTCTAGTAATTAAAGTGAGAGTGAGTGACAGACAGAGACTAGCTGTACTGAGACTTCCCTGCTGTTATCCTCCCTTGGTGAGTGGGTGAATGGCTGATGTCCGTCACCCATATCAAACACCCAGAACTCCGGTGCCCAGCAGTGCAAGGGGTAAAGGGGTGAGTGTATGTCAGTGGGTCAGTGTGTGTGTGTGTGTGAGTGACTGAGTCAGGGTGTGTGTGTGTGTGTGTGTGTGTGTGTGTGTGTGTGAGTGAATCAGTGTGTGTGTGTTAGTATGTATGTGTGTCAGTGTGAGTGTTAAATAGAAAAATACTTTATAGAAACTTTTTAATAATAATAATAATAATAATAATTTATTTTTAAATGGAGACTAAATTATGTGTTTTCCACCGTTGTTATGACCATTTGGTACTAGACGGGAGTGTTTGGTCGTCGAGATTATGCAGTTAAACTTACTCAAAATGCTCTAATTTCCAGACCCCATTTTAACCTAATTTCCAAAAATAGATTCCCAGAGATGACCCTTACAGTTGCTCCTCCCAGGTCAAGCTCCACATAACCGCAATCGCACAGCCATAACGTTCTATATATAGTTCTACATAGACATGTATAGTTATACAGAGTTATAGATAGATCCCACACACTGAGTCTGGTTATTCACATGGGCACCTCGGCCCCTTTATAAAACATAAATCATGCTGATATTATGGATGAGCGTTGGCTGTTTCCCATGGACCTGCATCAGACCGGGCCCCGGTGACACAGTGGCCCCGTCTCCGTCTCCTTCAGACGGGCCCCCGGGGCTCTGGGGCCACTTAGTCCGGGATCGCTGGGACGGAAAGGTAAGCGCTGCAGCTGGACTTCCGGCCGCGTCATGAAACCGGCGGGCAGCCAACCCCACTGCCCTCCGCTCGGGGCCCCGGCCCCCGGCCCCCCGGCCCAGAGTGCTCCGTGAGCACCGGGCTGCAGGGGCCCCCGCTGCTCCCGGGGGCTCGATATGTAGGTCACACAGTGAATGTAGGTTGAATCAATATGTTTTGAACAGGCCTCTCTCCCCCCCCCCCCCCCCCCCCGGCCCCCGCCGACCCGTCTCGCTTGCGTTCGGTCTCCGGTCTCTTCTCTCTCATCAGCGATTGAGGAAGAAGAGGAGGAGGACGCGGAGGCGGAGGGAGCTCGTTAGGATTAGGAGAGGACGGATTTGATTGAAAACGATGAAGGGCCAAACCAGATGAGCTCCAGGAGGTTAGTCTGACCTCGACTGCCTTAATATGGAATGCTTCTGGGAGTGAGGGCATCTAGAGCGTCCGCGGTCCGGCGGGCTCGACCACTTTGGCCCGTGATCATGTGATCATGGAGTCACCGCGGCAGAGATTCACCCATTCACAACACAACCAGTGAACGATTCCAGGAGAGATTGTTACAAAAACATGAAACCATTCATGAAAGGTGTTGATG
Organism: Gadus morhua; assembly: GCF_902167405.1. Classification (NCBI taxonomy): domain Eukaryota; kingdom Metazoa; phylum Chordata; class Actinopteri; order Gadiformes; family Gadidae; genus Gadus; species Gadus morhua. The sequence continues at coordinate 5,147,596 of NC_044065.1, read as the reverse complement.
CTGGCTGGCTACGATAACTTGCAGGCTAGTAAAGATCTGAACTTATCCTTTGAGTCTTATTTAAATGAACGAAGACGTCAAAATCCTAAACACCATCAGGACCCGAACCAGATCCTAGACACCATCAACAGCTGAACCAGATCCTAAACACCATCCGGGGCAACTGAACCAGATCCTAAACACCACCAGCAGCATCACCGCTCTCTAAAACATAACATGCATAACCACCAGACGCATCACACCCCATCATCACACCTAGAATAGACCCCATGTGAAATCACACTCCGTATAAATAACCATTAACCCCCCCGCTTCAGAGACTTTACCTAAAATACATCAAGTAAAGAGTACGTCAAACGGGCCTGTAAACTACGACTGGGACCCTGTCTCCGTAGCGGCTCGCCGTGACGCTGTCAGCCACGTCACGCTCACCAGAACCTGGCTTCCTATTGGCTGATGGATCAGAGACACTAGAACCCGGGAAGTGAGGACGAGAGACAGTGGGAGGGGCGGCCGGGAGACGGGGTGTGAGGGGGAGCGGCTCCCGGAGAAAGACCCGTCTCTGTAGGACTGGATCACAACACAGCCTCCTGTTTAAATAACTTCAAGCACTTCTTAAAGGGGAATCGGTTCCGCTTCTTAAAGGGGAATCGGTTCCGCTTCTTAAAGGGGAACGGTTCCGCTTCTTAAAGGGGAACCTTTCCACTTCTTAAAGATGAACTGAACTGAAATAATCAACATTGATAACGTGTTAGTTATGACCATTATAAAAAAAATGACTAGCAATCGGCTAGTTGGCGAACACCAGGGTAGAAAGGGACATTTGTGGAACTTCTGTTTACAGACCCGCCGTGGTTTAATTAGCAGCTTGGAAACCTAGATCTGTGATACAGTCGGAGTAATAGTTTATACACCTTAAGGTCGGAGTGCTAGCTTGTGGAGATTGACATGAAAGAGGCCATCGGAGGGTTAGCCAGTTTTAAGGCTGCCAGCCATGTATTAAGGGCTGGTTTCCTATTCAAAGGTAGCCTGTGGAAATGTATGATTACCCCAGCTACCTTGGCCCTATATAATTCAATACTGCAGCCAGGGTCAATGCAATAAGATGATCCTCCTGTAGACCAGGTTGTTTGCTTTTCCGTAGCCATTCCAGCGAGCCTCAGAGCCTGACTCATTACCTGCTACGGCTGCTAGAGCCACAGAGTAGGAGTAGGTTACCATGCCATTGACGTAGCTGATTGTTGAAATCCAATATGGCGGCGCCCAGTAACACTTTCACCGTACAATTTAATCCCTTTTAGCAAGTTCAACCAAGTTCAGCAAGTTATTGTACCAATGAGAAGGCAGACAATACATCTGTTAAATCAACTAAACTTCAAATTTCAGTTCAGTTCATCTTTAAAGGGGAACTGGTTCGCTTCTCAAAGGGGATAGAAAGTACTGCTTTAAACACGGTGAAAATACAAACAATATTTAAAGAAATTGTGTACACACATAATATATGCAGTATATACATATATATATATATATATATATATATATATATATATATATATATATATATATATATATATATATATATACACAAGCATATATAAGCCCGGATACAAATACAGTCGTTATCTTATCTATGGAGTTTATCTGTATAGTTTACATACATAAATATATATATAAACTTTTTTTCTGGGGACCCATTTTTTTTAAATTACAAACCATCGTGACCCAATTAAAGCTATACTGTACGATGTGAGAGAGCTAGCATGATTTGAAATTAGCTTCTCTTCGGAGTTCCGTTTAACTCCTACCCCACCCTTCAGGACTCCCTGCCCCCACCCTTCGACACAGAGCCGTGCACGAGCGCTGCTGCTGCTTACGGCTTACTTCAACGGCAACCATTGCGTCACTTTTCAGGCCATTCAACTCCCTCAGCTGTCGCCATCGCTGAAAAGCTAATCCAATATTTATTCTCGTTTTTCCTCGAGCAGTCTCCAACTTCTTTTTTGTTGCTGCCTTTTCAGTTTCTGTCTTTCTTTTTCTTGCCTTTTTAAAAGGATGAACCGGGGCAAGTAACGGTGGCAGTGGTAACTTCTGTTTTTTTTCTTCCATCGTGTTGACGTTGTAGGCTCACTAGGTCTAGTCCACTGTCATGAACTACTATGACAACAACGCTTTCTTTGCCCTCCGTGCACGCGCTCAGTTCGGCTCAGTCTCGTACACAGAGGGGAGAGAACGCGCAGGCTTGTGATTGGTTCTTTAGATTCGGGTACAATGTCTCTGATTGGTAAGCATTTTAACAGGTTTATAGCCGATACAGATTTCGTTTTTTTTTCGCTTCTTTTTCATTGCCCATAAGTTATTTATTGCTGTCAGGATGTAAAAACCAATTTCAACAACATATTAAAAAGTGCATATCACTGGAAATCGTACAGTATGCCTTTAACAATAGGCCTTATCTATAAAATCGTGAGGAGAACAAAATTGTCCATTAATGAACATTCCTGAACGTTTATACTGCCAATTCCGCATCCCCTTATACATGAACTTAAACCAGCGATTTTGAAGAGATAAATCACAACTTTGTTTTATGCACTTTAATACACGTATTAAATACTTGGCCCTAAATGAGACCAAATAAATGCATTTAGGCGGAGTTCACATCTCCTTGTTTTGGCTATCTCATTGTTGTTATTTCCTCTCAAAATGTACATTAGCCTTTCAACTAGATTCAATGTTATAAGTAAAATTATCAGAACAATATAAACATTTAGTACTATCAAAAACATGCTTCTTGTTGAACGTTTTTTAAATGCTAATGTGTAATTTTATTTTATTTTTTTACTTTTCTTTTTATTTTATTTTTTTCGTTCAATTTATTTGGCAACCCAATTCAAATCTCCTGTATCTAGATAATGTTAAACTCTGCCGAAGGACCCTGCCTCCGAACACTGGATGCTGGACAAATGATTCAATGCTAACCTTAGAAGTAGGCCAGCATACGTAAGACATTGACTTTTCTAGTATGTCTCCATCCCCAGGGTGGATAATAGCCCTGTAACCACAGCATGAATCCTGCTCTGCACTGTTCCTTTAACATGGGCTGAGATTGACCGACCGACCGACCGACCGAGAGAGAAAGAGAGAGAGAGAGAGAGAGAGAGAGAGAGAGAGAGAGAGAGAGAGAGAGAGAGAAATGGATGGTGAAAGATAGAGAGAGAGAGACTTGTGATGCAGTTATGTGATGCAGAACGGATGCAGGTATCAGCCATAACTAGGTCAACCATCACTTATCGTAGAAAGAAGTCTAATATTCTAGTAATTAAAACTGGATCATGTTACATCATATTTAGCTGCAAGGGGCGGGCGTGGGTGTTTGTGTGCGCGCGAGTTGGTGTTTGTGTGTGCCTGTGCGTGCGTGTGAGTATGCATGTCAAAAAAGGATGTGAAAGACGATAATGCAGACAAAGAACTTTATCAATTATCGACACTGATGCAAATAAAGATTGAAAGAGAGCTTATGTGAACAGGGGAAGGGAGATGAGTTTCCCCCGGGATCAACAACATTCATCCAGGAATACTACTTCTGCTTGGGATTGGGATCCTGAGTGGATCCAGACATGGAAGAACCGATATGGGTATAAAGAGTTAAAATCGCCTATAGCGACGACAGTGTCGGCGCAGAGGTGGGAAACACATGGGAGACTTGTTGCTTACCCTTCGAACGCGATGGCCACCGCGTAGGAGAGGAACACCACCGCAGTGAGGACCAGTCCCACTGGGCTGGCACCGCTGAGGGAGGAGAGAGACGTCACATCCAGCACCCAGACGTCCGTCAACACACAGGGATCACTGTCATTACAGCTGAAGTCATTTTACATCCTTTGTTTTGAAGACAATGAGTTCTATTCAAGTCTGAGGGAGGGGGGGGTAAAAATGGTTGATGCAGCTTTAAGGAGCAGTTGAGGTTGAAGGATTTGTCGTAACAAAGCCTGGAGCTTAGGCTGCGAACATGGTCAATGGTCAGCACATTGCTTTGGGGATGAGGGCACACAGTTATCCACATTGTTTTGACGTTTGGCCGTGTTTCGGGGTACCGTTTGGATCAGGAGTGATGTGGGCTGTCAGGAAACATATTTTTGTACAGCATGCTCCTTTGGTTCCTGAAAGACGTCGAGGGGTTCACTTAATGGAAAGTGTCTAAGATTGAAGAACGCACTCGAGACGCTCTTTCGTTCAGGGCTACAGAAGAAACATGGCGTGGAAGAAGACCAGCTCCCTTTGGAGATAGAACGTGCACATTCTAAGGCAGGGGTCAGCAACCTTTTCAACATGCAGTGCCAGTTTGACATTTTCTCGTTAATGAGTGTGCCTTAAGCAACAAAATATAAAAAATGAAGCTGAATTATGTCACAGCGACCAAAAACATTTCCAGAAGACCTGAAATTGTACTATTTCCATATAGTCCACAATCATGGATTAACATTTTAACATTTTTTTGGTTGTTATATTTACAACATGGGCTTACAAATTATAATTAAATATGTCCCATCTTAAAACACCATTTTCAGAAACTCATTCAAAAACATATTTGCACTGTGAGAAATGTAAAAAACGAGAATATATGAGAATGTTGGAACCATCCACATCAATATCTTCAAGACATGTACAGCTTTGCAATACCATGTGAAGGCGATGCATACAGGCCACTTGCAACAATATCTTAAATATTTTCTTCTCTATTACTCACAACATAGGTTTAAAAACTATTAATGGATCCCATTTCAGAACACTGCTTTCCGTAGCTAATTTAAACATATTTGCACTGGGAGGAAATGCCCAAAACAGAATAAAGGGCTAAAAAAAATCGGTAGTAATGATTATACTGCCGCATTGTGTTGTGAATTTTTTAAATAATAATAAAAAAAAAATATATATATATATATATATACATTTTTTTTTTTCAAATGGGCCAATGATTTTGCTGCCCCGTGCCAGAGGTGGCACGCATGCCAAGGGTTGCCGACCCCTTTTCTAAGGTAACAAAACACACAACAACTGGTATTTATATGGAACTATACGCATCGTATCTGAACCCTGGCAGAGTGAGCGCCGTAGTCATTGGTAACCTTTAACATGGGGACAGTAGTCAGAACAGCAGGTTTGTTTGGTAGTAAACCAGGAATAAAGCGGTTGAGGCTTCTTGTGAAGCCGCGACCGCGAAAGGTACCTGGGGGTCAGTCAATTCCAGGAACCACTTCTCTTTTTATGCATCGTTATTGTTGACCTGGTTTACAATCTTGAGGCCATGTTCACGCGTCGTTTTCTCAGTATATTTATTTGTGTTTTCAAAGTTCAGAGTGTCATCATCCATGCCTCCAGAAACACAGAGATGCGTCACATTTCCCTGCTTGTTTTTCTATGCTTTTATTTCAAAGTTCAAACTTTATTTGGATGCTTTGAAACACCGCAGAAAAAGTCCCAAATAAATTGTTGACATTTCTAAACGAAAGCTGGAGACTCCATCATTAAACGTATTCGTTTTCGCAGTTATTCAGCTTCTTCTACTCCTCTGGAAAAACACGACTGCATTGCATTGTGGTATACGGGAGTATCATGTAGGGAACTTCATGTACACACTTATTATATGTTGTACGTCATTGCACTTAAAAATAGTGATTAGCATTGTGAAGTGTCTTATACTAGCTATCTTTGTTGCATACGGGGAATGGGTTAACAATTGATTTTAGTGCTTGGCACTTGGTTCTATGAACATCCTTAATGTACCGACAGAGATATATTATTGTTTCTCTTTCTTCTACGCACAGATGAGGTGGATCATCTCAGCCGACTGCCAGGAGTTTATTTGACTAGAGTTAGTGAGACATCAGCACTTTGCATAAGATAGTCGTTCCGATAGCAGAGTTGCTACGGGACATGGCGATGTCCCGTGATACGCTATGGTCTCCCCATACTGTGGTGATGGCTGGTTAATCCTGCGGGCCTTGACTGCACCACAGGTGTGCAGCCTCAGCCAGCCCAGAGCCTAACCAGCCAGGCTGCCTAAACCAGCCCTCAACCACACACTCCATACCAAACACTGGAAGGTATGGTATTACATATTATATATGTAATGCCGAATAACATATTTTGCAATCTAACATTTTCTTATGACAACACACACAATTGAGCATATGTGTATAGTCAAATCAATGACCGTACTTGAGAAAGCAATTATTGAAAGATAGACATCCGACTGAATGAACGGATTGTTCCTGGCTCGTGTATTGCACACCACACACATAACAAATACATACATTCTGCCTCCATGTCTGTAACATTAGGCGTACCGGCTGTGTACACAGTACACGGATCCTGGTCAATAGCAGTGGGCCAGACAGCCTGAACTGTTCTAAATCCTTCTCTGTGGTGGAGAGCACCCATTAACATTCAGCATTAAACCACTTCAGGTGATGTGTGTCAATGAGCCTTCACTCCTTCAGCATATTGATGACACTTAAGTTATACAAGCGGCTAAAGAACACCGTTTTATTGAAGTGCGGCTCATCGTAATTTGCGTGGCTCTAATGTGCAAGGATCAGGATGGTTTGACATTTCCAAGTGCGTCTCTGGAGTGTGGAGAACAGGGCGAGCTGAGCCTCACCAGGAACAGAACCTCCCCCTGAATCAGTGCTGCTCGACGGTTTACGCTGACCACTCATCAGGACTGGAGCCAGGGAGGAACGAGCTTCAGGAGATAGGTTGCAGTCCGCTCCAAGCTGCAACACGTGCGTTGGATTTTCCCCTCGTCTCCATGACTACGTCCATCGTTTTTTGTTTCCCTTGCAAACGAACGCAAACGGTGGCACAGCCATCCTTGCATGACCGCCGTCCCCATAATTGTCAGCACTTGGTTCATGTTTCCGAACACCAGATTGCGGGTCAGCTTTAGTTCTGGTTTTTGGGATCAGGACTGGGTTATTCTGGAGGGGAACCGTTTAGTGTGTGGTGCTGTTTCGGCCAAATTGTTGCATTCCACAAACATTGCGACCAAAACATTTGCATTTATAATCCGCTGTCGTTGGTCTTTCAAGTTTTCTAAATTTTGAGATTCTTCTAGTGTGTGTGAGCATATCAAGTAGGGTAGGTACATACATTACATTACAAGCTCGTCAACGGCTCTCCAATCCACTCATCGGTCAGAAATTGAATGTGGCCAAAAAGTTTCGGAAAACACACAGCTTTCATAAGGGAGGCTGACTTCCAATAATCACAAAGGTAGGATATTTGACCGTTGGGGAAAGTTCTGATGAAATCGCACACCAATTGTAAATGAATGATGGCTACGGATTCCTCAAATGAATCGCTGACATGAAGCGTTCTCAGACTGAGCGATGTCTTTCATCCCCACGTCTATAATTTAATTTTGTCCCTTGGTTATCACTGGGATATTCGGATGAAACGTACCCTCACCATTCGAAAACCTGGCCCCGGTGGCCAAGCCCACTGCCAACATCGCTGCTACCTGCCGGCTCCTGCGGTACAACATCAGGAGGATACCTCGTTCCTCACCCAGAAGGCCGCCCAGGCTTCGGTTCAGGCTCGGTTCAGACACGTCTCGATTATGGCCACGCCCTTCGGGCTGGTCTGCCTACATCATGTGTAATATTCCGTTTTTTCTGTCCATGGTAACAAACATCCACGGTAACAAACGTCCATGGTTACAAACGTCCAAGGTAACAAACGTCCATGGTAACAACAGTCCATGGTAACAAACGTCCATGGTAACAAACTCCCACGGAAACAAACGTCCACAGTAACAAAATAACAGCAAAAAGCAACATTTGGATTCATGTATATTTTTCAAAGCCTAAAATTCAGGTCCAAAGTGTTCATCATCCATTACTGCTGCAGTCTAGACTCAAGAGTAATACTTTTGGATTCTCCCTCTTTCAAGTGGACCACTAAGAGACACACTGGTAGTGATTAGAGTGAAGTGGTGCAGAGACACATTAGAGTAGCTGGCCTTGTAGCGCCTGCAGCGCTCAGTAGTGGAGCGGACCTAATGGCTCTCAGCACAGCACCCCAGCTCCACAGGTGTCCTCGACTCTCCGTGGACGGCCGTGAGGTTTACCGACAGACGGACCGCTGAACCAGGAGCCAGCATGACTCTCGGCCTCTCGGCCCTTAATGAGAACGAGATGAATCTCTCGCACGCACCACAAATGCATGCGAGAGACTATCACATGCAGAACAAATCGGCCCGTTGCTGTCCAGGGGGTAATGGCCACTCTCCGGAGAGGCCTCTTGAGATCTGAGTCATGGTCTGAATGAGGCCACGCCAATAAGGAGAGACGCATACAAAACACTAAATCAATACTGTTAATCATAACGGTGGCATCTGAAACATAATGCCCTTAGTGAAGGGGTTATTTGGTGTTATTACGGGGTACTAAATGGGGAAGGTAAAGGCATTGAAATGGTAAATAAACACTATGAATAATTCCCACAGGAGCATTAAAGTGAGTGTGTAAAATTTGGCTTAAAAACATTAATTGTTCTCCTGCTATTGAGCCTTTGTCTGTACAGCCAGGTCTGGAAAAAAAACATGAATCCCTTTAGTTATCATCCCTTTAGTTATCATAACACAAAATTGCCTTTTACAGTTTTATTGCCTGAAGTTTAGCTTTCCAGCTGCCTTGCCCCTTTCTATTTGATTTTGTTTTTTCATTTAGCTCCATCTCCTTCTGTACTCCCGCCCACATTTCTGAGAACCCCATTTCAAGTTTCCTGTCCCCCCCTGCCCTCTTCCCTTTTGTTCTGATTCTCTTGGGAAGAGGTGGGTGCATTTATTTACCCCCATTTTGTGATCAAATCTTTAACCATCTTATAGTTTACCATTCTTTGTATAAATTGACTATACATTGTTTCATGGAAGTGTCATGTAAATAATATCAATGCATAGATTCAGTTTTATTTTTACGTTATATTATATTACGATATGCTAGCATGCACTCGACCCTCATGCTAGTACCCCTCCCCCTCTGTGTGCTTTGTATAGGAGTTGGAGGATTGTTTAAAGGCACTTTCTGAAAGGAAGCTGTTGTTTTATATTTATCTTCAGGTATGTCTTTTAATTCTTTTATTTCAAACATTTTCGTGATAAAGTTGTGTGCATGGCCATTTTGTTCTGATTCTCTTGGGAAGAGGAGTTGGAAAATTGTTTAACGGCACTTTCTGAAAGGAAGCTGTTGTTTTATATTTATCTTCAGAGCGGCAAACAATAAATGGACGTCGGATTTCCAGAGTCCGGACTGAGATCCTGGGTCCGGACTCTGGAATCAGCCGGTCACACCTAGAAGTCTTCACAGTGTTTTGAGAACATTTCGGCCTCATTCATCCCAGGCTGCAGAATAACAGACTCTTGCGCCTCCAAATGGGGATAATGAGGTTCTTTCATCGCTTGACCCAAAAACTGGCCTTCTGCCATCTTTAATTTGTTCCGTAGTGCAGCGTGAATCATGATCAATGGACTCTGGATGAATAAGCCTTTGACCTTTGGCTTTGGATTAATAAGGCATCAGTGTATTCTGGTGAATAGCGCACACTCTTCCCAGAAAACAGTGCTTAGATCAGGAGTGATAAGATGCCAGTTCAGTTGAGAGCAGGTAAAGGGCAATGTGTTCAGGGGTGTTCACATGCTGAATCCAACGCATGGGGAATGGAACTGTGAGGGCACATTTTCCAGCATGCATACCTATTTATTTATTATTTGCCACATGCAAATGAGCACAAGTCGAATCAAATACTCAGTCCCCGAGTGATGGGTTTTCTTTTTATTCATGATTCTTCAAAAGACATTGCATTCACACTATGAATTTATTCTCTTCCTCTGATCACTCTCCAGCTGGTGGGTTAAGATAATAGCATTTTATATACAAATACTAGGGATGCACCGAATTTTCGGCCACCAAAATTTTTCAGCCGGAAAATGGCCAAAAAGCGCTTTTTCGGTCAAAATACTTTTATTACCGAAACAACACGGCCGAAACAGAAATTTGTGATGACGCAAACAAAAAGCGCAGCCAGCACACGCTTGTCTGGATAAGCGCCAATATGTCTGTGGTGTGGACGTTTTACAATGTTTCTGAGAGACACCCACGTATAGCGATTTGCAAAAATTGCAATGCCTTGATTTTAATCAAGTTAGTACACAGTCATAGCCATAAAAGCAATGGTACTAGGGTTGTATTATCGAGTATAAACGGTATAAACTGAAACTAGGTCAACCGCCATCTTCTCCGTCAACTCTCCTCTCACAGTCGGTGGCAGCGCGCCAATTCTCGTGACAGCGTCTTATAACGTTCTGTATATAATAGTATAATATAATTTTACATATAATATCACGGCCAAAAGCTATGTGCGCCTCCCGATGGACGTAGCGCGGGGAGCTCTCGTAGGTATTGGGCTTCGCGGGGTTTGTTTACCGGCGTTGCTATGGTTACCGGTCTTGCGTGTTCCAACGCTTTATTAGGTAGCCTATCTATTGCAAAGACAAACTGCCGAAATTGTAACCTTTTTAACCTAATACCGTATACCGCGGCAAAATGGTACTAATAATTGTCGTAATAATTTCCTTCTGTGTTTCGGTTTTCGGCCTTGGTTTCCTCATTTTCGGTTTTCGGTTTCGGCCAAGAATTTTCATTTCGGTGCATCCCTAACAAATACAAATGTTTGAAGCCTGAAGAATGAGATCTATTCCTGAGAACAGCTCCCTGCCGTTCTCAGGACCGCAGAGTCGCTCACTATCTTCCCAAAAAGGCTAAAGACTCACCTGTTCAGAGTCCACCTCGACTCTGCATAGCCTCCCTCCCCCTTCTGGCCACCATTGTACATTGTATTGTATTGTATTGTACTATAGTACTTAACTGTGTTGCAACATTGTATTGTATTGTGTTGTATTGTATTATAGTACTTAACTGTGTAGCAACTGCAGTAGCTGCTATCATTGCTGTAACACAGGGAATTAGTTAGCCTTGCACTTGGTTCTATGAACATCCTTACTGTACCGACAGCGATATATTGTTGCACTTCTTATGACAAGTGTACTTATTGTAAGTCGCTTTGGATAAAAGCGTCTGCTAAATGCCCTAAATGTAAATGTAAATCTATTGTTGAGGAATCTCAAGGACATGGTCCTTGAGGTTCCCAGGCCTTGGGTATTATTCACAGCTTCCTGGGGCTGAGAGAGTAGGCCCCCTGAGAGGGGATCTTACAATGATGATGTGTAAATTACCTTCGGACATTTTGCCGTTTCAGACACTTTGCCCCCACCCCCCCCGGCCGTCGACGGGGATGTGTGTGTGTGTGCACAGTTGTTTGCATGTGTGTGATAAACAACTCCTAAACCTGAGATGAACAAAACCCTTTCTGCCTGGCAGGATGGGAACTGTCAGAGGGAAACATGACCTAATGCACGCTTTAAAATGCAAGTGGGATGGCTGGAGCACAACCTATAAAAAATAGGTGGTGCTTGCTACGTGTTCTGGCATTATCCTGCCTCAACCCTAAACCCTTCCCTGTAGAGGACCTCACGGTTTCCTCACATAAAGGGGGTCTATAGCATGAAGTTGTGACTAGCAAACGAATGTCGCCCCTCAGTCCCTTATTTCCTATAATTAGGTGCCAAAAAAGAACTTTATCCTGCGAGCCTCCATGGCGACTGCACGCGTGTCGTTTTGTTATCTTGAGATTTATGTATATGAGGTTTGTGATTGCTTTGTTTCTTGTTTTGTGTTTAAGAAAATAATGAAAAATATTTAAAAGAAAAGAGAAGAAAAAAAAAGAAAGAAAAAAAAAAAGGTTTTTGTTTTGCTGCCTTATGAGGTCAGGAAGTCGAGGTTAGGCGACAACTCCACCACCACCAGAATCTATCATCTCCGTTCTACCTGGGGTATCAGAGAAGGTGTCAGAGGAACAGACACATAACAAATAGAAGTCCATACTTTGTTCTCACTGTTGTTGTTTTTTCGACGCCTGACTCGGATCACAAAGGTACAACGGAACGGTTATTCTAGACTTTGCTGCAGAACTCAGGAAGTATGCAACACTAATGCCAGTTCTATAGAGCTATGCTTGTTGTAGATAGAGCAGCTATATCGGCGACCCGTACTTGCATTGAGGGATTAAGTAGCCTAACCTAAATCTCTAATGTGAAAGAGTATGTTTAGCATTAGCTCAACTATACAATTGTTATATTATCCATGGGATTGAGGATTGGTCATACTATAGCTCTCTAACCCAAGCAAATCACAGAATCAATCCTCCCAGTTCCCCAATTACCGATCAGGTGGACAAGACCGTCATTTCACATCCAGACAGACAACACTTTATTTATTGCACTCTGCAACCGAAAAACCAGGAGGATAGTTGGTGCTGCCTTCTGTTGGTATTCTTTTTTACCTCCTGCTAGTGCTGTGACACATTGCTGACGCATTGCTGCAGTGGATTGAAAAGGGGGCCATTAGGCACCGTGTCCAGCAACCTTTGGGTTTGTGACGTGTAGTTATCATCGGTAGGAGCTACAGTCGGACGAATGCTGGTGACAGAAACACAGCTGGTGGCCTCACAGCGTGATAAATGAACTGCATTTATACATCGCTTTTCTGACCAGTGGGCCCCTCAAAGCGCTTTCAAATGTCGCAGTGAAATATCGCCGTTATACACTTGATCTGTAAACTCTTTTTCCATCCTCAACTAAACTGCAACAGCCCTAGAGGACGGGGCAGAGAGCAGCAGGACTTAAAGGTGAACATGGTTTGGATTCCTGCCCACTCCCCCATAGGCTAAAACTGTGATGGTTTAGTCAATGGGATCTGAAATGTCCTGATTACCCAAACAAACCATAGGAAGGGTGGGGTATGATTGGAATGAATTCACACACATTGCCATCATCAGCTTTATGTAACTGGCAAGAGGAACATGACGTTGATGAAGAACTTACCGAGGTCTACCTTATTGAAAAGGTGTATTATTAAGGGCGAAAAAGGTTTTTAATTACATCGAAGATGACTAATTCCTGCTGCAGCCTAAGGTAGAACACAGAACTAATTCCCTTTCAGACTCAGTTATAAGGCGGACAAAGTGGCGTTCTGAATGAAGACGGGACGCAGCGGAGGACTAAAAGGACTGAAGACCTCGTGTCAGGACGGAAGGACGACAATCCACCACAAAAGGAGCAAGATTCCCTCAGCTGTCTACTGGTGAGGTGCCATCTCTAAATGAACCACTTCCAAACTAATCAACCTTTCACGACGCCACCTGTTGAACGTTCAGGTCAGCATGGGCATTCAATGGAACAGAACTCACCGTACTATAATAAAGGCTAATATAATACCTCGTCATGAGTGGCTGGTCTCTGTGGAGACAGAGAGCTCCGTCCTGTCTGATGACAAACCCCTCTCAATAAAGGGACTTTAGAAGTTTTGTCTGATTACATTACAAATGTGAAGCACATGCCCGCATCCAATCGAGGTTAACCTTCTGGGACCCTTAAAGCATTATGTCACAGCGCGTGTATGGATGTGTTGAGCCCCGTCTGGTCAGATGTGGATGTTAGTCTAACGCCACGGTGTTTGGTGCATTTAACATCCAACATCGCTCATAGCAGTGCTCCTGCACAACGATAATGACATGGTTCGTAGCCATGTGAATACACCCCCCCCACCTTTCAACAGTTCCCAGCACAAAGTGTTTTCCAACTGTTCCCTTTGTCCATTGTGGGCTACTGTACAAACCAGGCGGTGCAACAGGGCGGTTCCGTAGAAGAGGTCCCGCTCCCTACGTAGATTTAAAGGGCTCACTCTAAAGTAATGCAAACACGACCGTCCATTTCACGGGATAATACACTAATTAAAATCTAGTTATGAATATTATATTTCAAAGCTTTCTACCGCTTGATTCCTCTAAATTCTACACAACTTGTTCACCTCAGTCTTGTTTTGGATGCAATTGTTTTTCATGATTGTTTGCAACACACGGATGTAAATCCAAAAATTTAAATCAAGAACTTGACTGATCCGTCTCCATCTTAGGGGGGGCACCGTATGCGACGGACGGCTCAAACTGAGAGCCGGGGCGACGGTGTCAACAGCAGGGCGCGTACAGAGCTGGTCTGAGGTCAGGTTCCAGCGGTAAACACAGATGGACCCGCCGGGACTTGGACTGCGAGCGTGTCTTTGGCGTCAGCCTGAAGGACGCTGTGTGACGTCAACCCGGGTGACTCAGATGAGGAGGGGGCCGACGGGGGTCGTGCGGCTGCCCCAGTACATCGGGGTCTGGGTCATGGGCCTCACATGAGGGGGAGACCGAGGGAGGTACATGGGGTTCAGGGAGACGTGACTCACATGAGGGCCAGGCCCAGGTAGGTGGCGCTGCTGCCCCAGTACATGGGGTTCTCCGTCAGGCTGAAGGGGAACCCGGTCACCGGCTCATCCATCAGAATCCCAAAGTAGTCGCCTGGAGGAGGAAGGACACACACGCACAGACACACACAAACACAAATGGACACACATACACACGCTTAAATATATAAATATATGTGTAAACAGTATGGGGTAATGAAATAATTAGTTGAGTTGCATAGTTGCAAATCAAGGTGAAACAGCAGCGGCGAACTTTCCAGTAAACAACAAGTAGGACATAGCAGCATGTATGTCCCGGTTACTTACCCTCACACCCCCACACACACTGCTGCACTGTACAAACACAGAGTCATGCACACACAAAGGCCTACGCACACACATGCACCTAACCCAAACACACGTAAACAAACACACACACACACACACACATAAACACACACAGTTCCATGAGGAAGAAATGAGCTGTTGAATAAGCACTGTTTAGCTGCGGGCCTCCTCTGGTTGTGTGTTAAAGCTGCGTTACATAAGGCCTTCATTATGCATGCTGCTCTGTCGCCTCGACTCTGAAGCAGAATAAAAAGATATTAGGTGAACAAATGGGCCCCTGAGGATGAACGTGGGGGGGGGGGGGATCAGCCAATCAGGAAGACAACAGCCTGTAATAAAGGCATCATTGTTGTGGTTCGCATCCAAAGCCCCAAAGCCGCGCACAACGTTTGACTCGTACCTGCGTGGCCGAAATATTGCAATAATTACTCCGTCCCACAACGACAGGTTTTGAGAGCACTGAGCAGTCAGGGTTTCAGGGGGCGTTTCTTTTAAGGGTTGGTGTAATCAAATGCTTCATCAAAAACCCAAACACGACCGTTATATCTGTATAAGCTTTTATATGATAATATTAATAATATATATTATATATATTATTATATATGTATATGTATAGATGTTTATATTTATATATGTTTGCATACATATGTATATAATGTCTAAATGTTATATATCAGGGTCAACAGGAAGGGCCTGACCCCCTTTCTAGTTAAGCAGTCCTTTATTTTTCTCTCTACAACTTGTACTTTTTAACTGCAGCAAAACTGAAAAAAATAAAATTGTACTTGTGATGAACCTCATGAACCCATCTTGATACAGCATGAACTCTGAGCTCTGTCATGGCAGAATGCTTACGTATTCTGCAAATTAAAATTCACCTAAAAATAAATCTCTCCTCCAGGCTAACTCTGCACATGATTAATGATGTATGGAACATCAGGCTGGCTTAACGACAAACCTGCCCGTGGAAAACACACACAAACACACACACCCACTCTGAGGGGCTTGACAAAAGGTTAACACCCAATTTAATTAGATTGCCGAATTTTATTTGTCTTCCTTTGATCTGTACTTGCATCAGCAGGTCACGATGGCACAATTAGCTCAGCCAAGGGAGACGGAAGCTTGTGTGCAAACACACACAGACTCCGACACACACACACACACACACACACACACACACACACACACACACACACACACACACACACACACACACACACACACACACACACACACACACACACACACACACACACACACACCTAAATAAAGAAAGCAGCTCTACACAGGCTCGTAGAATGATTGTCTTGTGAATTATTTGTGTGTGTGTGTGGGTGTGGATGATGACCTGTGATGTTTCCAATCAGGTGCTTCTCAGTGAAGGTTAATGCAACCTCACTTAGTGAAGGGTGAGGGGGCGGGGGCAGGAAAGCTTGGAACCCTAAATCAACAAGCATAGATGAACAACCACTACAACGGGGGGGGGGGAGAGCTCAGGCGGGTTGGCTGGTAACCACAAGGTTGCTAGTTCGATCCACTCCTCCTCTCGAGTGCGGAGGCGTCCCTGAGTAAGCCGGACCTATGCGGTTTCGTGTTAGGATTCGTGTGAAATGACGCCTGAAATGCATACGATGACGTCGTTAGCCCCCCACCACCTGGGGGACGTTAAAGTTGCGTTGAATTTTTTATTTATTATTTATTTGTATTCTTTATGTAGCTTTAAATAAAGCCCCTTGATGAATTTAATTACTAACTGGTCATTATAAAGTACTTCTGCTCAATTTAAAAGGTTGTATCTCCTCGTGACTGAATGTTTGTATTCAGCGCGCAGGCTGTATGCGCGCAGACTTGATGCGCTCCACTGTTCTCGGTGGAGAACCAGCGCCTTGAATATGTACTACAGCGTTTCTACAGCTCGATGCGGTTTCGCAATGACTCCGTCTTTACGGAGACATTCCCGAGCCGCGTAAAACGAAACCGGATAGTTTTTGCCCGTTTCGGCTCCGTGTGGACGGGGCCTAAGCCTAACCCTAACTGCTCCTAACGCGCTGGCTGTCTCCTTGCTTGGTTGAATCCACCGTGGTGAATGTGTGCATGAATCGGTGAATGTCAGGAAATATTGTATAAGCACTTTAGATAAAATCGCTATATAGATGCAGTCCGTTAAGAACGGGAGAGTCTGAAAGAGTACTCCTGGTCGAGGACTGGACCCGCTCGGTGGCAGGAATCATTCGTTCATGACGATGTTATTTATGTTTGGCTGAATACGCTACAGGATTATGTATATAAACTGTATCATGCACGAATTGGCCTCATTTAATTAACTCAATGGCTTAAATCGATTGCACAGCGTCGGATATGTGAATGAAGGAATGTCTTTGTGCTTGTGCGTTGTCTGACTGGACTTGTGTCCGGGTGTTCTGGTGTATGTGGCTGTGGGAGTGCGTGCGTGTGCGTGCATTTCATGTTCTGGGTTATGTACTATATGTGGATTAATGTTGATGCATGCGTGTGTTTGTGTATGTTTTCTTGCGAGCGTGCATTTGTGTGCGTGGTGTGTGTGCATACATGTGTATGTGTTTGTGCTATTTGCGTGTGTGTGTGCGTGCGTGGGTGCGTGGGTGCGTGACCCACCGAGGAAGGTCCCGGTGAAGCCCAGGCTGAGGAAGCTGGTGAGCACCAGGAGGCCGCCGGCCGCCATGAGGACCGCCCCCGCATAGAACACCTCCACCCGGTCCAGGAGCTCCCAGCGGGGCTGGGCCTTCATCACCACCGCCATGCTGCACACACACACACACACACACACACACACACACACACACACACACACACACACACACACACACACACACACACACACACACACACACACACACACACACACACAAACAAACAAATACACAGATTAACATTAACCCTCAAGCCAATACATAAAACCATGTTTTCAGAGAGAGACAGAATGACTCCATCATCTATGTAACTCAGAGTGTCAACACTCATTCAATCCAACAAACTTTATTTACAAGGACTTTTCATGTAAAACAGCAATTCAAAGACCTTAACACAGGAAACGACATGACATAATCTACACAAGGATTTCAGCCTTGAAAATCAAATCCTTGCTCTTCATAATGGAGATCTATAAGGTCTTCGCTGCAGTTACTAAATCTCAGGAAGTGGCCAAGCTGTTTTTTCTGATTAAAGGAGAGAAGGGAAACGAGGAGGAGTAAAAATAGGGATCTTTGAGGGAGAATGGAGGGAGAAGAAGTGAAATCTAATTATTTTTGAAAACGAGGGGTACAAAGAGTTATATACAGTAGAGTTTCATAAGTTATTAAAATTATGGAAGGAGAGAGAGACACGTGAAAGAGGTTAAGTTAGATTAGTTTAGATATAATACTTGATAACCCCCTGGAGTTCTTGTTCATAAGATAAATTAAATTATGAAACATATTATCCTCATATACTTTAGAATTATAATGTCACTCAAGAGCTGTTGACTGAAATAATGAACGTGTTAATCAGCGATTTGGATGGACTGCTTTACAAACGGGCAAAGTGCAGCTGAGCTAATTAGCGGCCAAATTGCTAATTGCCTGCTGGTTCTCTCTGGGCAGACCTTTGTTCTGGAAGAACAAAGGGTACAACTTTAAATCTGTTCTGTTGCTCGCGTGTCTCAATAGACACGCGAGCAACCATGGATGGAGGGTCTAACAAAGGACAAGGCCGACACTCTAGTGGTTGCCGCAAGTTTAGATGCCCAAACCTCGACCTATCCTCCATTATGTGTCTCAACCAAACACGGAACGGAGTTCTGTTGCTCAAGGACGAGAACACAAAAGGCCTTGAGAACGCAGAGCTTCGAGCCCCGCTGAGGGCTGGGGGGTGATGGGTGGGGGTCGGGCTAAATGTGTAAGACACCTTTCATACCTGTTGCTTGGCAACCGCGAAAAGCAGACAACTGCCTTCTGGCGGTGTATAAGCTCAGCACCACCGATTAATTGTAAAGTTTATCTCACAAAATTTGCCAAACGGCAGGAAGCAGTTTCACTGTCACTAGTCCGTTGTAACGTTTGCTTCAGCTATTCTGTATCTTCACATCGGCAGGGGGGGGGGGGGGGCAAACTGTCAGAATTTATAATGTTGTTACGTCTAAGACGGCCCCCCCCACCTGTCTACCGCTGATGTCACGGCCAACACAACAAAACCAACGTGGGTGGGGTCAGGAGATTGGCGTTTTACAATTATTATTGTTTTCTTTCACCTACATTCGTCACACTTGGAGAAGCACACACACACACACACACTCTTCTGGGGGGGGCAGAACAATGGATTTGGTTCAGTAGGACAGTGGGTCAGGATACCTGTGTTGAATTCAAAGGGGTCAAGGTTCAGTATGGTGGCCCTGCAGCCCACTACCGCTGTGAATTGAATGAGAAAAGGGAACAACGGTGCCTTGGGCTGGTGTGACAAAGCTCAGAACGCTTTTGCTGTCAACAAACTTGATTTCTATTGATGTGTTTTTCCCCTCCTGCCTCAATGTGGAAGATGTCTTCTAAGTACGGCTGATAGAAAACATCCCTGGTGTCTGAACACAAACGCATCCCTGAGCGATCGGTTTCTAACCCCTCCCGGCTCTTGGTTACTTTGGGAAGAACCCTGCTCATTGATAAAATAGTGGTAAAGAGTGTCGTGGCTAGGGCGCCCCACAGTCAAAAGGAACCGGGTTCGATGCCCAATGAGACACATGAACAGACGTTCTGATTGTGTATTTACATTCACATTCAGCAATGAACACGGTGTTGTGTTTTTCTGGAGGTCAACACTTTGGGTGCTCTGTTGTCTTATCTACGAATCAGAATGTCTCGCTCGCAAGTAAAGAAATCAACCAGTGTTTCCCCCAGCACTGTGTTGTTAAGGCGGCCGCCTTATCAACAATAGGGCCCCGCCTTGACTACCAATGTATATAAAATAAATAAAAAAAATTATCAATTTTTTTTTTTTTTTTTTTTTTTTTTTTAAATTTTTTTAAATTATTATGCATTAACAAAGTAGAAAACTCTCGTAGGGAAAGAAAACATACTTCCATCAGGTGTAAAAATAAAGAACAATAATGCATCGGCGTTCACAACAATGGTCGTGACATCAAGCTTTTTGGTCAAGCTTTTTCTTGATGTCACAACAATGGTCGTGACATCAAGCCCCCCCCCCCCCCACCCCCCCCCCCCCCCCGCTCCTTGACCACCTTGACTAAGACATTTACTGGGGGAAACACTGAATCAACCATTTAAATACTGAAAATACTGATAATACGCCCGTGATGGAACCAAGCGAATTGTCTTAAAGAACATGACCTGATATTCAGTTCAGAAGGAAAGTGGTAATTTGAGATCAGACGCAAAACTGTCAAAAGTCAATCAATGTTGAAATTAATGTCGCTTTTTTGTTAAATGATAAAAGTGCAGCTCCAAGATTGAAATGGTTTTAGTGAGGAGCACAAGGGTTTTCAAACGTTTGGGTTCCCATCAACGTTTCCTGGTGGGCGGCTCTGATTGTGTTAAGGGAAGCTGGAGGTGCAGGCAGGCAGGTAGGACCCAAACGCAGACGGTATTGAGGAAAACGGCACTTTAATCAAACCTAAAGGCTAAGGCACAGGTATCGGGGAACTCGGGAGACAACTCGGAACTCGGGAGACAACAGGGAACTCGAAAGGGAACAAGGAACACGGAACACGCAGGACTACAACCAACACTAACCACAGCAAACCACACACAAACCACAATGACAGCACACCGAACAAAGGAAAGACGAGGGCTTAAATAACAAACACAACGAGGAACAGCTGAGACACATTAGGGGAGGGAACAGTAATCAACACAGGAGGGAAAAACACAGGGAGACACCCACACCCTGACAGATTGGTGGGTCAGGACTACACAACTGGACAGGTCACAGGGTCTGAGAGTCCAGCTGTTTAGGATGCAGCTCTTACGTTATCCAGCGAGACAGTCTGCAACGGCTGCTGAGATTAGGAAGTGTTCTCAGTGCTCACACACAACCTCCAACGCTCTCACAAAAACACACACACACACACACACACACACACACACACACACACACACACACACACACACACACACACACACACACACACACACACACACACACACACACACAGCGGAGATGTGTCTGTTGAGGTTAGTCATCGCAGCACTTTTCAAGTGCCTCACAAGGTTCACCTACATTGGTTATAGAACGACGGATCGGACTAACAGCAGCAGCATCAGAGGCCACAAAACATAACAAGGACTTATGTGTGGGATTCATTAAGCCCTAAACGCTCACACACACACACACACACACACACACACACACACACACACACACACACACACACACACACACACACACACACACACACACACACACACACACACACACACACACACACACAGTGACATACAGCTGGCTCTTTATGAACACACAACCACCTGCATCACCAAACACACACACACACAGCTGAACACAACCTCACACACTCACACTGTCACACAAATCTGGTAACGTAAACACACGCAAACACACACACAGCTAACCACAACCTTGAACAAACATAGCACACAAACACCCACACAAATACACAATAACATTGTCACTACACACTACACATTATGTATACAGAGGCTTTCATTAACACACAAACACACACACACACTCCTTATGACATGCTGTGGATCAACACGGCCTATGTGTGCGTGTGTGTGTGTGCGTCCGTTTGTGTGTGTGTGTGTTTGTGTGGCAGGTATGTAAACACATATGAGGAAAGGCAGGGCGTGTGTCACCATAACCGGAGCTCATTCTGTCCCTGGGCCACGTGCGGGAGCAGTTAGGAGCCTTCCTCCACCCGTCTCAGTATAGCACCGTTTCCTACTGTTTACATTTCATAACCGTGTTACCGGGACAGTCGTGGAAGAACACATAACAACAGGTACACATAACACGCAGCGTGAAGACCGCGCAACACGTGGAACTCGGAAACTACGATCCCAGACTACCTTTCCTTTTATATGACCTTTAGTTTTCCTCCGACCTCCGTCTGGCCGAAGGAGTTATTGCATCAATAAGTCCTATAAAAACGTCACACAATTCCAGGTGTCAAGCCTCACTGTCTCTGCAGAGGAGGAAGAGGGGGACGTGGATGAAGAGGAGGTGGAGAAGGAGTTGGAGGAGAATGTTGAGGAGGTGGAGGATGAAGAGGAGGTGAAGGAGGATGAGGAGGTGGAAGAGAGGAGGTGGATGAAGAGGAGGTGGAGAAGGAGTTGGAGGAGGAGGTTGAGGAGGTGGATGAATAGGATGAAGAGGAGGAGGAGGATGAAGAGGAGGTGAAGGAGGATGAGGAGCTGGAGGAGATGGATGGGGAGGTCGAATGGGATGAGGAGGTGGAGGAGGAGGATGAGCAGGATGAGGAGGAGGTTCAGAGAGGTGCAGAAGGATGCAGAAAGACAGGAGGCCTGGTTAATTCTCAATATAGAAATGCTCATTCCATATGCTGATTTAATTTGCTTGTGCGAGTCATACAGCTTCACACACAACAACAAACACACACACACACACACACACACAAGTCGCACACGCCTTACAGGAACACACAAACACACACACACACACTCTTGCACCTTCACACACACTTCTCCAGACAGACACAAACTCTCTCTCTCTTACACATTCAAATACACACACACACACACACACACACACACACACACACACACACACACACACACACTTTATTCATTTCCTGTTTGTTTCCCAATCGCAGCTCGCTAATAAACACTCAATGTTCACCATCCGTTAGCAGCATCTTAATCAGCACTAAGGACTGCCGACGGAGGCGGAATTCATTCATTCACTCATTCATACATTAGCTAATTCATTATCTACGCCACTGTGCAGCCACACAGAGCAGACAGTGAGCCAGCGAATCACAGCCGTAACCAAAGGTCATGTGGTCTGCATGCCGGGAGCGACGGAAAGGTTCTGATCGGAGATGAAGAGAGTGAAGGAAGGGGGTTGCTGTACCGCACTCAGAGCTGGAGGGGCAGCGCTTCAGAGGGGCTGGGGGGGAGGGGAGGGAGGGGAGAGAGGGGAGGGGGGGGGGCATGGGAGGGGAGGAGAGGGGCTGGAGGGGAGAGAGGGGAAGGGCGGGGAGGGGAGGGAAGGGGAGGGGAGGGGAGGAGAGGGGAGGGAGGGGAGAGAGGGGAAGGGAGGGGAGGGGAGGGGAGGGGAGGGGAGGGGAGGGGGGGGGCATGGGAGGGGAGGAGAGGGGAGGGAGGGGAGAGAGGGGAAGGGCGGGGAGGGGAGGGAAGTGGGGGGGCATGGGAGGGGCGGGGAGGGGAGGGAAGGGAGGGAGGGGCGGGGCTTGGCGCTGCGCTGCGGGACGGGTGGGAGGGGAGGGGAGGGGAACTGAGCCCGCCCATGTGACGGCCCGACTTGACAAACTGAAAACCTTTTTTTGCCATTTATGCAAAACAGCAGCTTTTATGCAAAGCGAAATACAGGGAATTTCATCATCAGCTTTGCTCCAGGATGCCTACAGGTAGGCTCGGATATGGGGGATCAAACCCAGAACCTTTCTGCAGGGAATAAAGCTCTCTGGCTGCTGACTACCCTGCCCCTTTCATTGTTAAATTATTCGAGATCTTAAGGTAGCATCATGCATGTGGTCCTTAAACACATCGTACATTCAACCCATCACACACACACACACACACACACACACACACACACACACACACACACACACACACACACACACACACACACACACACACACACACACACACACACACACACACACACACAGCAGAGACAGCAACCGCAAACGCCATAGCAACAGGCTCCCACACGTCCATGAGCATCGTCTGCAGTGAAGTCAACTCCTTGAACTGCAGTGTTCAAACAATGAAAGAACAGACTGGAGAAACAGAACAGGATGTGACAGAATAGTGTAGAATAGAATGGGATATGATCGGAAAAAGCCGAATCAAATAGAATAGGATAGGATATCATATAATATGATGGGATAGAACACTCAGAACTAATTAACTTCAATGCAATAGAATAACATCATTATCCCGCGCAGTACGTTTCTATCCACGGCGTCTGACAGCTAATACAGACCACATTCAGACCACAGCCACTAAGGAGCAAGGAGGAGGGGGCACTGTATCCCCCAGAACTGTAAGGTTAACAACAATAGGGCCTTGACTACCAATGTATTGAAGTACAAAACGTACTTTCATAAATAAAGATAAATAATGCATACTGCTCACAACCATAGTGGTGCCATAAAGCTCTTTTAATGGAATTGAAATGGCGGAAACTGGTGGTTGTATATATTATTGCGAACTGAAGACTGCAGGGCCACGAGATAAACCTCCCCCCCCCCCCAGCCCCCCCCTTAACATTCATATATTATCTTACATGAATGGTACACACACCGTGTCCAAAACATGGTTTAAGACCTAAAATAGCGTCCAAAGAACAGTGGTTGCCAGACAACAGGATATGAGAGCACAGTGGAGGGGGTACATCACCGCCCCACTGGCTCTGGGTTTGGTGTTGTTCTGTAACTTGGTGATTTATGTAAGCATGAATGTGTGTGTGTGTGTGTGTGTGTGTGTGTATGTGTGTGGGTGGTGCACTGCTTGTCCATTTTAAAGTGTTTTTGTTAAGGCAAGAGTGTGTCTGTGTCTTTGAGTGTGTGTAGGGGGGGGGGGGTGTGTGAGTGTGTGTGTGTGTGTGCGTGTGCGTGTGTGTAAGTTGTGTGGGCAGGGCATTATGTGTGTCTGTTAAGATTGGAGGAGAAGATGGATAAAGAGGAGTTTGAGGAGGAGGTGGAGGTGGAGGACGATGAAGGAGGAGTAGGTGGAGAATGAGGGGGAGAAGGTGGAGGACAATTAGGAGGAGGAGGAGGAGGAGGAGCAGAAGGATGCAGAAAGGCGGGAGGAGAAAGAGAAAATAAAAGGAAACGAGGACAGTGAGAAAGACAAGACACTAAAACACTGCAGGGGGGGTGAGGAGGGGGAGGCAAAGGGAGGAGGGGAGGGGGAGGAAATGTGAATTCATAAGAAAGTAAGAAAGATACAGAAAAATGAGAGGGATAAAGAGAGAGAAAATAAAAACTACAGAGCCTTATGGGCTTGAATAAACACAGAATGAGGAATTCAGGAATTAATGAGATGGTAAAGAAACGTTGGTCAAAATAGAGAGAGAGAGAGAGAGAGAGAGAGAGAGAGAGAGAGTGTGAGAGCGAGAAACGGAGAGTGTGAGAGAGAGAGAGAGAGAGAGAGTGAGAGAGAGAGAGAGAGAGAGAGAGAGTGTGAGAGCGAGAAACGGAGAGTGTGAGAGAGAGCGCGAGAGATAGCAAGAGAGCGAGAGCGAGTGAAAGAGAGAGAGAGAGCGAGAGACAGAGAGAGTGGGAGATGGACCACCTGTGGCTGCGGTAGACGTTGAGCAGGATGATGAGGACGCCCAGACAGTAGCAGGCCAGCGAGGGGCTGCGGAACAGACGGCTCAGGCCCCGGGTGCGGTGCTCCCAGCGGGCCACCTGGCCGGGCGAGAGACACACGCAGGGAGAGAGAGAGAGAGAGAGAGAGAGAGAGAGAGAGAGAGAGAGAGAGAGAGAGAGAGAGAGAGAGAGAGAGAGAGACACAGAGAGGGAGAGCGTTATCTTTGTAGGTCAGTGAGTAATACATTGATTGTAAAGTCAGCTAATTCTTGATTTTTTTTTGTGCTCACATAAGAACCACGGAGAGATGGGGAGGAACAACAACAGGAACAGTCGGGTTCTGAATCTGTGATTGGATGAGATTATGTTTGTGTTCCAACTCTCAAGAACGAGGTCTCTGGGACACCAGACGTCATTTGAGAAAGGGGCAGGCCAGTCTTCTGGATAAAGCGGTCGAATCCCAACTGAAATACTTCCGTCTTTAATTCAGATCCAATGCTTTAAACTTTTCTTTTAATCAACCGTCCAGGAGCTTTCGATACTGATTGTATGATTATACCCAGCTTCAGACACTGTGGGCAAAAGCCTCTGCCAAATGATTAGAAGTAATTGTGAATGTAAGTGGTTTGAAATAGTAAGTGTTTGGAATTAGAAATAAACATTGCACACAGACATGGAACGCCTGCCATTATTCCAGCCTTTCCTCATCTTGGATGGTTCTGGGTCACCACGTTTCATGCATTAAAGAGCCCCTCTAGGGAAAGATACCACTTTACATGGTTAATTAGTCCAGCTCGTCTTACTTTTTAAATACAAGTCGGTTCTCGGTGAAATCACAAATGCACAGTCAGAGACATATTTCTCACATCTACAGATGTGCGCGGGCGCGCGCACACACACACAGCCTTACAGGAACACACAAACACACACACATACACACTCTTGCACCTTCACACACACTCCTCCAGACAGACAGACACACACACACACACACACACACACACACACACACACACACACACACACACACACAGCCACACACACACAGTCCTACAGGCACAAAGGAGCCAAGTCATGTATAAATGCATGCAGCGCTGCTGTCCCCTGAATATGTTGAGGAACAGGAACATGGTGAGATGAAATGCAGGGCCAGGGCCTGTGATTAGAGGCTGCTTAGAGAAGCAGCAGCAGCACCCCTCACTGATGAGGAACCCTTCACACAAACCCTCCCCTGGGAACAGCTGTCTCCCGAACACATTGTACCAAACACAGTAGAAACGCCACTCGTATTCAATCAGTTTCTATCCATGGGACCCTGTGGCCATGAGGCTGTTGTGGTGGGGAGGGAGATAGGGGGAGAGGGAGGGAGAGGGAGGGGGAGTGAGAGGGAGGGAGGGAGGGAGGGAGAGGGAGGGAGAGAGAGAAGGAGGGAGGGAGAGGGAGAGGGAGAGAGGGGGAGGGAGGGAGAGGGTGAGGGAGCGAGAAAGAGCAATGATCATGGCTAAAAAAGTGTACAGACGGAGCAGATGATTGCCATTGTAGCTGGGAGCACAAGGGCTGATACTTAACAACATGAACTCTGATTAATTGAGAACATTTGTTTTTAGTTGTTCATGTACGGTGGCAATCATAGAGAAATAGCACTTAGATGTGTATCCAAAACGTAATCATCATCGCGATCGGTATCATTATCGCTTGTCATTGCACGAGTACTTTACAATTAACAATTAAACAGACAAGGTTTGCCAGGGAATGGAGCATAAAGCAAACACGTCGTGGGGCCCTTGTGGGGCCTCTGAGCCTTACTGTTTTCTGGGAGCCACAGAGGCCCCATTGCCTGATTACATTCAGTCACGATATTTCCAAACTTCTAACTGATTGTGTTTTTCAGGGACACACGCGTGTTTAAAGGGACATTGTGTCAAACGATCAGGAAGATAATTGTGCGTGAGTGTGTGTTCACGTGCTCGCATGTTTGCATTAACGGATAATGTAAGGCCCATCGTGATTGATAAGTGGGACTGGACAGCATTTCCCGCGAGGGGAGTGTGATGTACGATTTTGAATGCATGCTTTGATTGAACACAGCCTCCCTCGTTAGGGGATTAAGGCCCCGTTTACACGAGGATGCTTACGGGTAAAAACGACAAAATATTTTATCGGAAGTGCCTTTTTTTGTTAGTCGGTGACAGCGATTTTGGGGCTTGAAAACGCAGATATCTGAAACCACCCTCCGGAGGGGAAAACTTGAATACGCTCCGCCGTAGCATTTCCGTCTACACTGCCAAGACGCAAAACTCTGCTCAGATCTGCTCACTTCGCGTACGCGTTTACGTTATATACACTCCCAAGTACAGGGAAATAAACAAACATGTTGGATTATTTCCATGCGTCGGACCGTCAAGCTGCTCTGGCAGCTCTAATAACTTACAGGAGTCTTTCCATGAAATGTACAGGATATGTACAGATAGTATTACTGAACAGAGAAGGATCTATAATTATGTTTTGGTTTTCGCGGCGCAGAAACAAGAAGAAGAAAGATTCTACGCATGCGCTCAGACATTACATTTACATTTTACATTTACTCTTGACTCTGCGGTCCTGAGAACGGCAGGAAGCTCGTTCCACCACTGAGGTCCCAAAACCGAGAAAAGTTGTGACTTTGCTGATCGACCTTTGCTAGCTCTTAGCGATGGCGGTACCAGACGTCCAGCTGAGGTAGTTGAGCGGAGGGATCGAGCTGGGGTGTGTGATTACCAATGCTTGGAGGTAGGCAGGGGCAGTTCCATCGACTGCCTTGTATGCCAGACATGGCGGTGTTGTGTGATAGTGTATCACAGCGCCGCCTAGCCGCCTGACATGCATACACAACCGAATTCCACACACTTTTGCGTCACCGTATGCGCGCAGATTTCCTCCCGAAAACGCTTGTCTAAACGCAAAATAAAAAGTGAAGACGCGACGCCACTTTTGCGTCTTCTGTTCAGACCATCATCATGTAAACGTAGCCTAAGACAAAATCCTCTGCTAAATGATGAAATACAACGAAAGGTAATTTAATTTACATCATTTCAATTTAATACATGGTTCAAGGACAATGAAAACTTTATATGTATTCACAAAAACACATTATATTAAATATATTCAAATAAAATAAATGTATTATACCTTTTTATAAGGTTTCCCATTATCATTATTCTGCTGTTATTTAATTATTGTGTACTTCTGTGGAAATTCTGTTTTGTTCTCCTGGCGGAATTATGGAAATGAAACTAATTCCTCACAAATGCTGAGCAAACATCCTGCAGGTGAAATGAGAGCAAACAGATTTAAAGTCAGCCAAAAAGAAAATCTGAGACAGTTTTTTCCGCTGCGACCCATGAGTATACAAT
Organism: Gadus morhua; assembly: GCF_902167405.1. NCBI lineage: Eukaryota > Metazoa > Chordata > Actinopteri > Gadiformes > Gadidae > Gadus > Gadus morhua. Next base: position 5,118,947 of record NC_044065.1, on the reverse strand, counting down.
GATAACGCACGCACGTCGTGCACACGCATACACACATGCGCACGCACACGCACACACCCACACACACACACTCTTTGATAGTAATACAACAGTAAATACAAAAATAAAACCGAATGACGCAGAGAGCAAACACTACCAATCATGCTAAATATAAACGCAGCTTAATTAGAGCTCAAGCTAAACACCTCCTGCTCAGTTTGTAGCGCAGAGCACGTCGATGCATCTGAAGACACAGCATGGGGGGGGAAATCATCCCCCCAGCACTGCTATGATGTATGGCACGTCATACAATATCTGACATGGTACTCATAAAAACTATGTATATACTTTAAATTAATCCTCATAAATAGAATGCCATGTAACATAAGACCGTTTATTAGTGTAAAATGCATGTTTCCAAAAATATAATTTAAAGACGCAATGTTTTGATATGTATTGGACAAGAAGGTCAAGAGAAAACGTGACTAGGAAATGTCCTTGTTAATAGTAATGGGCAACTCAATAAAGAACTAAACTGAAGGTCCATTAAAGGGGTCACAGACAGTACGTCAACTGTTGGCCAAACTCATCATCTCTGCATCGTGTCTCATATCCCATAACCAATATGACGACAATATTTACTGTTTAATCTATTCCTGATCCCCCCCCCCCACACGCACGCACGCACGCATGCACAAACGCACGCACACACGCACACACACACACACACACACACACACAGTTCATTGTACTGATCCATGACGGCGAGACTGCTCGTGCCAGGGATTATTAGACTCATTACCACCATCCTCCCGATGCCCTGTTTGGTGACATCAGGACTTAGTGTGACTGGGCCTGCTGCAGTCCTCCATCTTACCGAGGGCTTTACTATTGAAGAAGCAGCAAATGCCATAACACCTCTCACCCCTTACCAAGAGGGGAGAGAAGGGGGAGTAGCTGTTCACCCCTTACCCAGGGGGGAGAGAAGGGGGAGTAGGTGTTCACCCCTTACCCAGGGGGGAGAGAAGGGAAAGTAGCTGTTCACCCCTTACCCAGAGGGGAGAGAAGGGGGAGTAGCTGTTCACCCCTTACCCAGGGGGGAGAGAAGGGGGAGTAGGTGTTCACCCCTTACCCAGGGGGGAGAGAAGGGGGAGTAGCTGTTCACCCCTTACCCAGGGGGGAGAGAAGGGGGAGTAGCTGTTCACCCCTTACCCAGGGGGGAGAGAAGGGGGAGTAGGTGTTCACCCCTTACCCAGGGGGGAGAGAAGGGGGGGGGAGTAGCTATTTTTGAAAGCAAGAGAGCCAGTGACGTTATTTGCACCTGGAGTTGAGAAACGCATGAAAGTTGCTGGTGACGTATTCAACAATTTTTGTATAATACGCAAGAGATTAGTTTGTAAGTAGATCAATGTTCTCTTGTTATTAAATACAAGGCCTGACGTTCTTCAAGATGTGACACAATGGAAACGCACTCGATTTCCTCCAACACTGGACTTCAGGAATGACCAACCAGTGCTCTGCAACGATAACAGTGTTCTCATCCAGTCTCGAAAGAGAACCAACGTTAATATCAGCTTCAGTAATAAACGTTTTCCAAAGTATTCCAATAGAGTCTACAGACTCTTTTCTCATGTTACAGCGGACACACAGGTGTCGCTCAAAACTATAATTAGGGGTCTGCCCCTTTTATGGAGCAGTGCCCAGGAGTCAAGTAAACCTGCGTTAAGATAAGGCCCCGTCCACCCGGAAACGATTTTTGTGTAAAAACGTTTGGGCCGACCGTCCAGACGGACCCGGTGTTTGTGGTGCCTGCAAACACTTTTTTTTTTAATATATATATATCAGGTCCCAGGGTGAAAAAGAGAAAAACATCCCCCTGCGTTATCGTGTTAGGATTCGTGTGGACGCCGGATACGCAAATGATGACGTTATCGCGCCACCACCAGTTGGCAATGTTCGATATACGTTTAATTAATTTTGTTTCATTTGATTTGTATTGTAGCTTTAAATACAGCCTCTTGGTAAATTGTATTTTCAGCTCAATCTACAAGGTTTAACAACTGCTTTCTCCTCCTCGACTGTATGTTTGTATACAGCGCGCATGCTTGATACGCATGCTCCGCCTTGTCGTCTTCTTCTTTTGGTGAAGAACCAGCGCCACATATAGGGCGTGAATATGTACTACAGCATTTCTACAACTAGATTCCGCAATGAGTTCGTCTTTATAAAGAAATTCCTGAAACGCTGTCAGGGAAAACGGAGGGGGAAAAGATTGTTTTCGTCCGTGTGGACGGCCCCCAAGTCTACTAGCCGTGCCCTGGTCCATCAAGGAGAAGACAGACCCTTCATAAGTGTGATGAGACACACCTGTGTGTGTCCTTTGAAGACATATTTTGGAGAAAGCATCCATCACGGCCAATTCTCAGTACAATCATTGTATTCCAAATTTCCCCTGCGGTAAATATACGTTTCAAATCGTGTTGCTGCGTCGATGAAGCAGCAAACGGCAAAGATAAAGTTTGTTTCCTGGTATTCTGTGCGTTTCCTTTGAATGGGAGGAAGAAAGCGTGCATGAGATGGTTTCTAAAAATTGAGGGGTGTAGGGGGGGGACTCAGTGACGTCTGAGTGCTGGGTCTGTAATCATCTTTTTTTTTTACTGAACCCGGTTATTTTCGACGCACATCACGTCTCTTCTATCCTCCATCCGCCCCATTCTGATTCCTTTCATGCCTTGTTCAAACAATGAATCCCATGAATCTGCCCTCTTCCTCTTTGTATTTCAATGTCTCTCTCGCTCTCCCTCTGTACTTCAGTGTGTGTTTATTTCCTCTCATGTACTTCAGTGTCTCTCCATTTCTCTTCAAGGTTTCCCTTGCCCTCTTTTTCCATGTCCAACTACTCTCGAATAAGTTTTTCTCGAATTTGACAAATATCTCATTCGAAAAACAGGTGACACAGCATAACTCTTCCCTTGAACTGTCTGGTTTCACGAGTGACCTGATGCCTTTGATACAGCAGTTGGAACCTTTTTATTGCATTTCATAGACACGTTAAAACATAACCCCTCATTTGTCTTTGGTGTGTTGTTTGAGGAAACAAGTCACACAGAACTACTCAGCCCTTTAAAACGTAAAACATTTTTATATGGGATTCAAACTCATACCATTGTTGGAAAATAAAGGAAGGTCGGGATACTATTCCAGTGTACCATCATTAACAGTGTTGAATTAAAGTCATAGAGCATACAGCCAGACATCACTCTCAAAGCAGCAGCAGCCAGATCAGCACTAAAAACTATTTGGTTTCAAATCAAATTAAGCGTTGTTTAAGACGCTTTTAATGTTTTAATGTAATGGTGCTACAACTCAACAAAGCAAACGTTTATGTTGACATTATCTTGTAAAGTGAGATTCGAGATCCTGAAATAGCTGCACGGTAAACAAAAACGTTTAAAATAAATATAAGGCCCGCTATCGTTTCAAACAAGAACACAGTAACAAACAGTCAAGTTCATTCGAGAACAAAGAGGAAATCCATTTAATTGCAGGAAGGAGCCAAAGTTCTTCAGTCATGTTGGGCTTTCCTACCCACAGTGGAACCACAATTAACATATTGTGCCTTCAATCTGAAAAATGATGGATACATAAAACATTTTTACATAAAGAATGCACTTTCTATGCAAATAACTTTAAATGCTGACTGCCCAGTGATGCACAGTGCCTGTGAGGCATCCCTTCCCCACAAAAACGTAACAGTTCCGCCGGGTTTCTATTAAAAGACTTTCAAATTTCTCAGGGTTAAATGTATTAGAATTTTTTGGTGACGTTGACATACAATTGATTGAAGCTCACCAGAATACACGCGGACAAACTCACACACAAATGTAGCCTGATAAACCCCCTGATTGTGGAATCAGCTAAGTACTATATCACCCTGATGCGATGACATATCTGATCAGATCTGTACTCCTCTGACCCGCTATCTGACCTTGGACATGTCGCCTTATTTGTTTTTGTTGGAAAAAAGCGTTTGTGACATTTCTACTGCGTTGTCGTGGTCTACAGTGAGGGAGAGGCAGGATAAGCTGTGATAAGGAGAGCTGAGGTACAAACTCCATACCTACTGCTAGAAACTGTAGAATTATACATCTACCATTTTTAAATGTAAAACACTTTGTAGTGTCTGCTAAATGAGGACAGTATTTAGATTATAAATGACAGTGAGTGGTCCTTTTGGAGACAGCTGCAAATTTGATGCAGCTTAATAAAACAACGTTTTAAAACGAGTGAGACAGCATTTTTGTGCGTAAGAAATTTACGTCCAAAATCAGATTTGCTTCCTAGAAGTAATTTAGGCGTTCAACATATGATGACGTTGGGTTGGGTGTAGGAGTATTACAGACGAGAGTTTGGGGCTTTTAACCAATAAAACATGTTTTTGAGGACGAGGGCACTGCTGTATTTTTCGATTTGGTTGATTTCAGAAGGTCAAACATGTCTGTAACTGATTGGATATCTAACAGAAAATGAATCATCGCTCTCGGCCCCCTGAAGAAACAACCTTCAAACCAAAGACACACTGAGCCTCACCACTGCCTCTCTCTACCTCTATTCTACCTCTATATATGAGACCTGTCACCTACATAACAGAACTGGATAAGGAACTCCAATGTTGTCCAACTATATTTATCTATTTTACACTCAACTTTATTCTGAAAAGATTACAGTTTTAAGACCGACTGTTCACCAGTGATTTTCCGATCACATCCTTGTGTCTGAATACATAAACGATAAAGCAACAAACTGCCCTTGTTGCTTCAGCAGAATGGAGGCCTTTCCGCAATGGCTTCACAGTTTTTGGGGGAAAAGTAGGAATAGGATGGTCTCAAGGCTTTGGAATAAGGCACTTTGGATGAGCGGTCTAAAACCGGACTACATAGGCTGCAGGCAGGCAGTCCCCCAGAACATCCTCTCAAAGAGCGCTTCACTCACTCAAGGCTGAGTGATACTAGCAACCCTGACTGGAGGAAAAGCATCACAATGAGCTCCGATGACAAGACTGATGAGTTCTGTCGCCTGATCATAGCGACTGACTCCTTTAAGGTCGAAGCGCTGGCAGCCAATCAGAAGCAAACATCGACTACGTGATTCTGTTTCTTCAGGGCGTTAATGAATGGACTGCTTCACTTCCCCTGCACGTTTTCCTCTGATTGAGGCACTGTAACTGCCGCCGTGGGAGTCTGAGAAGGTTGCAAATGGATTCCCAGAAGAATGGCTCGCATCCATTAAAGGTCCCATGACATGCTATTTTATGGATGCTTTAATATAGGTATTAGTGGGCCACTAAAACAGTATTCAAAGACTTTCTCGAAATTCAGCCGTAGTGCAGAGTTACAGCCACTCCGAGCCAGTCACACATTGAGCTCCCCAAAATGCGCTGTTTTGGTGTCTGTAGCTATAATGCAAATGAGGAGCGAGGCGGGTCAAGGAGGAGGGTGGGGGTGTGGCCCTGAGCAGCTTGCAGCTACGGTACTATGCGCTGTTTACAGTGGATGTATCGCAATGGCGAGGCGCACACAGCCTTTAGCTGTGTTCTGTAAATATTCTAGAACACACAGGAGTCCTGGAGCTCTATATCTAAATAATATCATATTATACATATATATTAGGGCTGTAACGATATGCGTTTCGAAACCGAAATCGCGACACTCAAAGCCACGAACCTGTCTCGCGGTGTGAGAAGGCAGAAGCGCGATACACCCCTTCTAACTCTCCGGTCAAATTGTCAGATCGAAATTTGCTAATAATTAGTCTAAATAATAGTCTGCTGACACCACCCCCTCTTATCGATGCCGTAAGTCTGCGACGAGATGCCTGCGACAAGATGCAGCTCTCCGTGGCTACGGAGGATTGCATTTCTCCACAGCCTGCGAAGTCTTCATATGCGATATGAACGACATTTATCCAGAGTGGTACAAACCCGCAAAAATAGCCTGTGTGACCCCTATCTCTAGTGTTTTGTGTGCTTTGACTGGCAGTTGGTCTGCTTATAGGTCGGAACGGAAGCGGCCACCGATTATTGACAGGATGGGTACTTTATTCTACTGGACTCATTCGTTTCTTCACTAGACACACACACACACACACGCTACCGCTCGCTCTCCTCGCTCCTCCACTCACTCGCTGAAGTCACTCACACACACACTGCCATTCTCGCGCACACACATACGCTACTCGTAACACTATGCCTCGTTATTGCGAATCAGACGTTCATGTTTCCCATCTATTTGAATGTTAGGCTATTAAACATGTTGCATTCTATACGGCCTGATTATGTCATTCTTTATGCTACATAGCCTAATAAGAAGCGATAATAGGATATTTGAACCACAAAACTAGTTGAGGGTTTTTGGCCTACCTGCAAGCATCCTCCAACTTATTTATTTATTAATTTAGCTATACTTTTATGGTATTCTTTCTGTTCAAATCTGTTCAGTATTCCAAATTATTTGTCATTAAATGTTACATTAAGTTAATTGTTATATAAGTGTTGTTTAAATAAAATGCTTTTTAAATTTAAAAAAGTCGTGGGATGTATCGAACCGTGGGTCAAAAATCGTGATACAAACCGAATCGTGAGTTTGTGTATCGTTACAGCCCTAATATATATCTATATCTATATCATATAATATATATTATCACGGCCAAAAGCTGTGTGCGCCGATATAATGAATCTCAAACGACCGCGTTGGGTTCTCCGACGTTCCTGGTTCTTCCACGTCCACATCAATCTGAAGTAGACTGAACCGCGACATGGAGGAGAAAGGGATTGTTGCCGGGCAGCGCTTAGGCACCTCCGCCTCCTGCAGCGCCGAGGCGGTGGTCCCTCGGCAGCGGGAAGTGGGGCTCAAGCGGGAGACATTCGCTGCCAACAATCCCTTCCTCCTCCATGTCATGGTTCATGTTCTTGAGGGAGTCAAAGCCAAAGTTCCTTTCCCCCATTCATTCTCAACCATGGCTGAGATAACCCCCACTACGAGTCTTGTTGTAGAAATACCAGAGACGAGAGTCCGACGTGTTATACGCCATAACACCAAAAGCAGAACGGTTATCCAAATAACAAGGAAGTGAACAACACTTATGTAACAGTCCTGGAGCTCTACTGTATATCTCAATAATATTATACATAGATATCTATATCATATAATGCATATTACCAAGGCCAAAAGCTGTTTGCGCCTCCAGACGATATTATGAATCACAAACGACTTCGTCGGGTTCTCTGACGTCTCTGATTCTTCACCTTCCACATCAATCTGAAGTAGACTGAACCGCGCGCTGCCTGCTGCCGGCTGCTGGCTGACCGCTGCCCGCTGCCGGGCGGTGGTGCTTCGCGGCGGTGGTGCCTCGCGGCAACCAGCTGCATGTTGCAATTCATGTACTTCAGGGAGTCAAAGCCAAAGTTCCTTTCCCCCAATTCCTTCTCAACCATGGCTGAGATAACCCCCACTACAGTCTCGTTGTGGAAATACAAGAGACGTCAAAGAACCGACAGCAAACACTTGCATTACAGTGTGTATAATCAGACACACACGTGGCGCTCACACGGTCGAGTCTCATTGGCGGGCCAAATTCACTGGGCGGACAAGGGAGAGAAAGGGGAGGAGCTTAGATCCTTGATGACGACATATGGGACCACATTCCAAATCAGTGATCTTGAGCCTCCGTTTTCTTCAAAGGCGAGCAGAACACCTAGTGCTCGTTTTACACCGAATGCAAGTTTTAGCCTATGGGGGGCCATAGGCAGGCTAGGGGAACTCATATTTATGTTTAAAAACCTCATAAAGTGAGGTTTTCATGCCATGGGACCTTTAAGGGTTTGAGGCAAACAGTACAGTGGCAGCCGATGCATCAGAGCTTACACTACCTTCTCCTCCTGTGCATTTACATTCAACAAACGCTTTTATCCAAAGCAACTTACAAAAAGTACATATCTTAGAAGAAAGAGAAACAATATACAATACAATATATTGCTGTCGGTACAGTAAGGAAGTTCATAGAAGTGGCAAGCACGTACAATCGCTAGGTTAAAGCTTTTGGTTGAATAAGGTTGGCACTTGGCAGCCATGTTTGACTCCAAATGTATGACGTCCATCGTTGTTGGTGAAGCCATACTGGAGCGGACCTCTGAGCAGAGCCATTCCCTAATGGGACAAAGTAAACGAAAAGGGCCGGTCCATTTGAACTCAATGGGAGGGAGAGCAAACTAACTTGTTTGCCCAAAGCAACATATTGAATTGATTTCTGTATGATCCAGGCATACCCTAGTTCAGGCCCCAAGAGACAAAAGAGGCATCAGGGAAATGCTTGAAAGATTAGTTTAGTTGATCAAAAAAACAAAGATGGAGCAGCACCATCATGACCATTAGAGCATGGGATGGCGGACTGACGGAGGCTGGGAGCAGGATATTGATCTGTGATATTAGGTATAACACATCATCCTCATCACCATTGATTAAACTGCGACTAAACCAGCACAACATCGTCTCGGTCGCGGCCAGGCGCTCCTAACCGCCGCTGCGGTGCGCCAAATTACAGCAGTCCCTGAATCCAATGAGCACACAGAACAGATCATGGCAAGTTAGAAATACACAGGCCGCCAGAGCATCCACACACACACAGGTTTGAGATACAGAACATCCTGTACAATGTACTGCCACAACAAGCCATTCATCATTCATTGCTTCTTTCCCCATGAACACTTATCACACGCACGCACGCATGCACGCACGGATAAAGGCTCGGACCGCCGCAGACAGGTAACAGACATCAGCAACATATGTGTAATTTGCAGTGGGATAAGGGGAGTGCAATTAATATCCTGTCTGAAAGCCTTCCATCATTCATGATGGGAGAGAGAGGGGATGGTTATGGGAGAGTGTTATCCACATGGTATTCACAACAAAGCCTGGCCTATTTATAGAGATTTAGCAATGGATTGATGGGAGAAACGCAATATGGGGAGTGAATTGTATCCACAAACATCAGTAGATCAGAATAGAAAATAAGGTGTGTGTGTGTGTGCGTTTGTGTGTGTGTGTGTGCGTTTGTGTGTGTGTGTGTGTGTGTGTGTGTGTGTGTGTGTGTGTGTGTGTGTGTGTGTGTGTGTGTGTGTGTGTGTGTGTGTTGTGGCAACCCGGCCGTTGCCAATTTAGGAGATTCAGAGCACCTGAGGAACAGGTGGAGAAGCAGGGCTTAAACAGCCCGCTTCTCCACTCATTCGGGGCTCCCCCAGCCCTGGAGCTCCTGCACGGAGAGACCGGTCCTCGTGGGTGACGGGATTCCACCCACGAAGGAGGGGACCGTTGATGCCTCCCAGGTTTTACGTTATTTGTGTTTTGTAAGACTTTTTTATGTTCTGGACTAAACATGCCTTTTTTGGCTTTTCCCCTCAAAGTTGTGTCCTGTTTGGGAGCAGGTGGTTCGCTCACCGTACCGGGTTGCCACAGTGTGTGTGTGTGTGTGTGTGTGTGTTTGTGTGTGTTTGTGTGTGTATATGTGTGAGTGTTGTGTGATGAGTTTATGGGTTTATGGGGAAATTTGTTGTGTATGTGTTTATGGGGAAAGTAGCAATGAATGATGGATTTTATGTTGTGGCAGTACATTGTGCAGTATGTTCTGCATCTCAAACCTGTATGAAGAACAGGCATCAAATGCAGTTTTTGAAAGCTGAATATTTCTCACCAGAAAAATTATTATTATTAAACAAATATTATTAAACCTCATCAACAAACGTGAAACTGTGAATAATGCCAGTGACGTCATGGAGCCCTCATCTTGAAGACTTGTTAATTCCTACTTCAAAGTCAATGAATTCCCTTGAAAAAATGAATTATGGAAAAACCGCCGGTAGTAATTCACCATCAAAGAATAGCGTGGTGCTCAGGAACTACAAATAGCCCTTACTGTGGATTATGAGTAATGAACAATCGGGACACGGAGGATTAACACTAGTAACTATGGTTTGGCTGAGAACGAGCCAGAACATAATGGAAAGAGTCAGAGCCATTGAGTCCATGAGTTCGCTAGCCTGGGGAGATAATGCTACCTCCCGTGTCCAGGAGCCGATTCAAGTCGAGGAAACACAAAGGAGGAAGTACTGTGAGCGGTCTCTGCAGTTTTAATCTCCTTTTTGTTTTCTATTAGCATCGATTAGAAAGTACGTTTGAAAACTGCATCCCATAATGTATTAATGAGTTGGAATTGAGAACAAGCTAATGTTTAACGTCCGAGCGGTGTGTGAGTTTTTGGACTTTTAAGTCGCAGGCACGCGCAGACGTACGCACACGTTCACATACACCCGCCCAGACAAACACATACACCAACCCACACCCACATACACCTGCCCACTAGTGGTGGATTTAATGATTCGTTTACGTGAACCAGTTTGCGTCAGTCAGTTCGCCAAGAGGAGTCGTTTGCGAATCGTTCGTTTGTTCGTTCAGTCAGTCCAGTTTCCGTGTCCGGTAGTGGTGAATCGCATCAAGGAATGCACCCATTGCATGGTTCTCAGCTAGTGCGTGAACCAGTTCAGTCGAGTTTCCGGTGAATCAAATGGTGAATCGAATCATGGAATGCGTTTCACACAGTGAGTGAACGAACTGTCAGCGAGTCGTGGGTCTGGGAGGAGTCGAGTCTGAGTCACGAACGAGACGAATGAGACGAAAGAGACGAACGAGAGAGAAGAACCAGTTCGGTTTGTTCGTTTTAACGATTCGTTCATTCGAACGAATCAGTTCGCGACCGAACCACCTCTACTGCCCACACACCCACATACACCCGCCCACACACCAACATACACCCGCCCACACAAGCATACACCCGCCCCCACACCCACATAAACCCGCCCACACCTATACACCCACCCACACAAGCATACCCCCGCCGACACACCCACATAAACCCGCCCACACACCCACATAAACCCGCCCACACACCCACATACACCCGCCCACACACGTACACCCTCTCACACACGTACACCCTCTCACACATATACACCCGCCCACGCACCCGCGTGCAGCCAGACCCAATGTGAAGCGGTGTAATCCTCGGTGTCTGTGAGGGGAACAGGCTGTTCAGTGGACAGCCTGGTTATGCATGAAGTACATCTGTGCACCGGTGGCCAGGGAGTTCTGTCCAATACTTTACCCCTCAGAGCACACACATAGACGCAGGCACACACGCGCATATGCAGGCACACACACACACCCAGACGAAGGCACGCACACACACACACACACACACACACACACACAAGCACACACACACACACACACACACACACACACACACACACACACACACACACAGACGAAGGCACGCACACGCACGCACACACACACACACACAGGCACACACACACACACAGACGGAGACGCACACAAAAACAGACACAGGCGCAAGCACACACACACACACACACAGACGCAGGCACACACACGCGCAGACACAGGCACACACTATCATAAACGCAAGCAGACGCAGCCACACACAGACGCACACACGCACACACGCACACACACATGGACGCTGACACGCACACACACATGGACGCTGACACACACACACACACGCACAGGGATGCAAGTCCACACACACACACAAAAACTTGGACGCACAGTGAGTACAGATATCAGAGTTCTCTCCATGACCGCATTACTGTATTTTACTGTATTTATTACTGTTATGGGCTCGACAAAAATAATGGGTTTATTTACATGTACTGGGAACACACAATGAACGCAGTGAACCCTACCCTCCACAGGTGTCAGGGGATACGCCGCTGTGGTTGCTACGGTAACAGAACCGACTCAAGTGGACGTTTGGATGTCAGAGTCAGTCCAATCTCTTTATATGTTGTGTATGTGACATTTTCTGAAGACACTTTTCAACTTTAATTGACTCCCCACAAAGAGATAGAGTATGTTTTGATATTATTGTGGCAGGCAGCCTATTCTGAAGACATCTAATACAATACCACCTAATTGATCCGTAGATATACAGAGTTAAACAGACATTAGTAACCAACTCAGCATCAATTGCTACCAGACCGCTTCCCCCACTTTGCTCCTTCATTTTCTTTCCTGGCACCGTTTCGATCAAAAAAAAAAAACGTAATGGAAAGTTCTAAAGACTTCCTCCCGGGACAGGCTGAGCGGGTCTCGGAGCAAAGCGAAGGTTAAATGGGTGAAGTCGAGCAGCAGTTCTCAAAGCTTGCTAAGAAGCGACGGTCAGAGTAAAGTGGGGAGTGGATGACTGTCTGTGTGTGTGCGTATGTAAGGCTGCAGCCTAGCCCAAAATAACTGGGTTCAATCACTCCGTCTCCACAACCCACCTGCTCCATAAGACCATGTGTAGAATTCATTGACATGCTTTGGCTAAAGCACGTCAGGAGTGAGACTTTGAGGGTCTTACAGTGCGAGTTAGACACTGCCGAAGTCGGTCGAAAGGTCCCCCCACATGTTGATCCACACGGATTGTAGCAGGCTGCTGTTAATGAACTACTTACTAGATACGCTTTTAGCAAAATTGGCCAAAAGTGAATTCAGATTCAGCAGGACAGGGTTTTAGACGCTGAATTCCGATTCAGAAGTACTGAGTTTTAGACGCTGAATTCATTTAAAGCAGGACAGTTTTAATCTGTGATTTCAGATTCAGTAGGACAGAGTTTTAGGCCCCGCTCACACGAAGCCGATTTCATGGCGAAACCGCAAAGGTCTTGTACGGTTCGGCCTTCCGTACACACGAAGCCGGCGAATCCGCTGACCGAAACCGCAAACTTCTGAAACCAGCCTCGGAGGTGGTTTCAAATCTACCCGGTTTCGTTTTGGATTCGTGTGTACGCCTGAAACCGACTGAAACCGCAAACCATGACGTCATCGCCCCACCCCTCGACCTCCTAGCCAATGGCTCTTAAGCCCGCGGAGTCTCAGAAATCACATGCGAGCATGCGCATAAGGGCAGCCTTTATGCGCATGCTCGCCTCTTCTTCTTATTTCATTTCTTCTGGATTTCTGTACCAGAAGAGGCGCCCCTTATGGGCCTGGAATGTGTACTACAGCGTTTCTACAGATCTACCCGGTTTCGCTCGGCTTCGTCTTTACGGAGATACTTCGAAACCGGATAGATCGAAACCGTAACGGTTTCGCGCGTTTCGGCTTCGTGTGAACGGGGCCTTAGACACTGAATTCAGATCCTCATTTTTTATGAGCAGGACAGAGTTTCAGACGCTGAATTCAGTTCCTCATCTTTTAGGAGCAGGAGAGAGTTTTAGATGCTGCATTCAGATTCAGCAGGATGGCGTTTTAGTCGCTGAATTCAGATCCTCATTATTTCGGAGCGTATTGGCATCTCATTCAAGTATGTTAACAGGTAGGCTGGGGACATCTGGGGATCAAACCCAGTACCAATCAGCTATCACACTATCCTGTTATTATCCTACTAATTTAGCCATATCACTATCCTGCCCACTGCTTTCCCATATTAAGATAACAGATTTACATGTATTCAAATTGTGTATTGCTCATGGTATGCTATTTGGTACAATAATATCTTCATATCTAATCAGAGATGTATTGCATGATATTCATTGGGAATGAGTACTACATTATCAGAATACTAATCAGATAATAGAAAACAGAATAAAAAGCATAATCCCCTCTCCGTGCCCTCTGAACCAAAACAGGATCATGCGCTGGGCAAGACACCTCGCCAAAATCATTTATAGGAAAAATCCGGAACTCAAAGATCGGTATTAGGGACGCCAGAATAACCAAAAAAATCTTGGTTGCATTCATGCAACAAATTGAACCTTTTATAATTATGCTGTCTGGATATGGACCCATGGAACCCTTTCACAATAATGCTTTTTAAAAGGGTTTGTATGGACACAACAAAGGTAACCTTTTATTAAATACAAACTACACATGTTCGCTTGAATAGATTAATTAAAAAGGGAACTTCAAAGAGACCACAAGATAAGGATTAGGGTCGGGTTACCCTGATAATGAACAACAAGGCAATCATTGACCAAACCAATAAGATCATACCCTAATAATGAACTACAAGGCAAACATTGACCAAACAACAGATCGATAGGATGTTCCAAATTAATATTTGACCCAACATCTGACTGCAGAATGTGCAGATCCATTCTCTTTTCATTCTTACGATCCCAAAAGCAAAAGAATAAACAAAGCAAGATTAAGCAGAAATATACCAAAAAACACATCCATATATAAACACAACATGAGGAGCAGGAAAGTATGCATCTTTGATTTGTATGTGTTGTAGCACACGTTGGTTCCATCCCGGGATCTTACCACGTTCCAGAAGAAGGGGTTGAAGAGGACGGCGAGCACGGCCACACAGAACCGGGGGTCGCTAACGTCCACGTGCCTCACGACCTCCCCTAGCAACGACATGTCCACCTGGAGACAGACAGGGGCACGCGTTGGTCTCCTCATCGCCATGGACTCACATGACGACACACGGAAAGGTATTACGTTTACATTTACAAGGGCATTTGTCAGAAGGAGGAAAAACAACAATATACCCCTGTCGGTAGGGCTGCTCGATTATGGAAAAAATCATAATCACGATTATTTTGGTCAATATTGAAATCACGATTATTCTTGATTATTTTTGAGTTTGAAAACATGATGTATTTATTCAGCATGTCTCTCCCAAAAACACTTAGTAACTCAGAACCTGAAATTTCGCCTTAAAAAAGGTAAGTTGATGAAAAAATAAAAAATAAAATGTTCCAATCAAAAATAATGAACAGATATGTATTCAGCTGTGCACCCTCTACAAAAAAATTATTAAGAAAAAAACAAAAAATATAATAAGAAAAAAACTCGATTATATTACTTATCTGATCGTTTGACGCTAAAATCTAAATCGACATCGACATTCGATGAATCGCCCTGTGTGTATAAGAAATACAACAACAAATGTGGCACAGCTTGTGGTATAGTAAGTTTAACACCTAATGTAATGATGAGTATATCACATTTACATTTAATAAGCTTTATTCAATAACGTCATAAAGTGTCCAACATATTTCATACTTTAATAAATTCAACTGTGTTACATGGTGGGGCCTTAGCTGGTTTAAAAGGAAACTATTGTGGACGGCATTGAAATTATTGACAGCTACGCCAAAATTAAATGAAGTGCCTGAATACACAGCCCTAAAACCCCCCTCATCTGAAGGGAAGATCAAAACAAATGTTGTTTTGTGAAGCTGCAGCCAGGGACGTCATCACTGCGGTCCCACATCAACTGACAATCTCACCTGACATTATCGAAGTGACCCTCTTCCCCCCCCTCCAACCGACAGCACGGCTATTGATGAAGGCAACAAAGCCATCCTTTAACTCAAACTCACTGACCTTGTGTCTGTGGACTCGGGATCATTGAGTAACAAACACAAGCAAAATGAGGCCAACATCATAGCTTTGTGGAGCGTATGTCCGGACTGGAGTGGTCCTTTTGCAGACGCTCCGTGCTTCGTTTAAACTTCCTGCAGGCTAAGCTGTTGTGCTTGACCTGTTTCATACGCTCACAGTCTCGGACCCAAAGACCCTGCAAGGGATGCATTGTTAATTATGTTTTATCTCTTTATCGTTTACGTGATTTTATTATACAACCCTGCTAAGCTCTCCCTGCAGCAACTGACCCTGAAAAGACATAACAGCTTTTGTAGCGCTGACTGCCATGGTTCAAACTGATGTGGATGGACAGTATATGGGGAGGCCGCACGGCACAGGCCTTGACAATGAACTTCTTGTAGTTTTACAACAACACACAACACCGCTTGGCCTTAATCTCATCACCATTAAGAGTGACAGAGTTTGTCTCCTCAGGTGTTTGGCTGATTTATGTTTGATATGATGCATCGTCTTGAGTCAGCAGTCCGGGTCCTACCCCTCTACCCCACTGTATCTTCTCTCACGCGTTTTCTGCGGTGGAAGTTAGCTTCAGCTATAATATACAGTGTTCCCCCAGCATTGTGTTGTTAAGGCGGCCGCCTTAACAACAATAGGGCCCCGCCTTGACTACCAATGTATATAAAAAAAAATATATATATATATTTTTTTTTTACTATTATTTTTTAATTATTATGCATTAACAAAGTAGAAAACTCTCGTAGGGAAAGAAAACATACTTTAATCAGGTGTAAAAAATAAAGATCAATAATGCATCGGTAATACTGTTCACAACAATGGTCGTGCCCCCCGCTCCTTGACCACCTTGACTAAGACATTTACTCTGGGGGAAACACTGATATATATATATATATATATATATTGCTGGACCGCAACATTCCTACAAAATAAAAGGCCCAGGGATAAGGTGCATGAGAAAGGTAAATTAGTCTCACAATAAGTAAGACGAACAACATGAGTTGGTGGTAGGTAGTAGTTAGTATTGTTTCCAAAATATTGGAGCTCCAATAAAAGAAGGACACACTCTGCAGAATCAAAACTTCTGCAGAGTCAATGCTGTAGATAATTGACTGATGGAAGCAAGTTATAATATAATAGTTTTAACCTGAAAGGTAAAGTCCATATTTGCACTCAACCATATGTGATGGGCTGCATGTGAATTATAGTCTTGCAAGCGTAAGTAAAGCTTAAACAAACTATAAGTACTGACGCATTACCTTTCCTGCGAATGTGCTTTCCTTACACTACAGTACTGACTAGACATGGCATAGATATTGCAATGAGTTCATAACAATATCAACAGAGGGCCACAAAGCTATTATTAAGCCTGAGGCTCGAAGGATAACACTGTTATCCTGTTGGCTTAATGCCAAGGAATGCCATCCTTGCAACTGAGCTAAACGAGTGAACAAGTGAAGGCTCTCCACTACATGCAAGCAGATCCACGTTATTTATGTAATAAACCTCTCACCTGTACTGCATGTTAATATGAATCATATCTCTGCATGTACATTATTGTATTGGGCCTCGCACCTGTACTGCATGTTCAATTTAATATCAATACTAATAATATAGGTACTGCACCTCATTGTAATGGACCTATAACCTGTACTGCATGTTAATATAAATCATGTTAGTACTGTACTTTATTGTAACAGAAGAACTTCTCTGCACGTTTATATTAATTTAAATACTAATAAACATACTGTACCTTATTGTAACTGACCTCTCACCTGTACTGCATGTTAATATTAATATAAATACTAAGTACTGTACCTTATTTTAATGGACCTCTCACCTGTACTACATGTTAATAATAATATAAACACTAATATAAGTACTGTACCTTATTATTATGGACCTCTCACCTGTACTGCACGTTAATATTAATATAAATACTAATTGAAGTACTGTACCTTGCTGTAATCCAGGTTACTCAAACCTCCACAACAATCCAGGACAACGTGGTTATCGTTCGCCAAAGTGTCTGAAACACTCATGAATAGTTAAAAAATGACAGAGAAATGAGGATACACGCGTGTTGGACTCATAAAGAAACATTGGACAGTAGCAGCGATATGAGGGAAGGTAAACAAGAGCTGAGAGACGTTAGCTGACAGCTAGCCTGACAGCTAGGTCCGTGAACCCTGAGCCGGCGCGGTGCGTTCTGGGTAATGTGGTTCAGGTTCAGACTGAAGTCAGCTCAGAGTCAATACGGGAGGTCGAGGATGCTGCTACATAACCCGTACAGCAGTTGGTTCTAGATACTCATCACCAAAGCTATTTAGAGAGCGCTCTCCCTGCACGGCTCTGTTTATCACGAGCCCGTGTTTTTTTAGCAAGACTACAAACGAAATGAAGACAGTAAAATGGGTCGTGGGGGTGTTTTCTACCTTACCACAGTGACATCTATCGGTGGGTACAGGGGTAATAAGCGGCCTTGTGTTCACAGGTTGTTGTTCGTGATTTTATCTCCCTCTCCCTCTCTCCACCCTTCCCTGGTATATATTATATATACTCTGCCTTAAACCAACCTCTTTGTTACGTCCAGTCTCTTTGCACTCTTGTTTTCCTCACCTCCCTTACCCGACTGGCCTTATCGCTCTGTCTCCTGATTGGCTGTCCGTCCGTGCTCTTCACTTAACCCCCTCCTGACACCCCGCTGGTTCATGTGTATTCATCAGGGTGGATGTAGCCGCTTAGCTGTCAGGCCCCCTGTGTGGACAAAATATACTTTATACTTGACCAAGCATGTCAATCTCTCATTATATATATATATATATATATATATATATATATATATATATATATATATATATATATATATATATATATGCATAAATGTATTTATTTTAAACATTTATATTGTTATCATTTGTTTGTTTAATGCACACACACACA
>NC_044065.1:5088052-5095552 GCF_902167405.1 Gadus morhua | reverse complement strand
TGGATGGCATTGAGGCGATTTATTTATTCACGCATATTACGATCTGTTCTTTGAACAACTCATGCAAATGAATACATCATTTCTATTCAAACTTTCATTATTTATTATTTGCCTTCCCTGCAGCAAAACAACCCAAACCCGACCCTAAGACCTTCTGTACAGCCTTCTGTACAGCCCCGACGGACGGCTGACGGACCCTGGAGGGCGGGGACTACTGTGTTTTATCAGAGCAGAACATACCGACTTCTCATGAGTCACAGCGGCCACAGGCGCAGCTGGACCTCCTTCAGAGAGGGGATGCAGTAGGACCTCCTTCAGAGAGGAGATGCAGTAGGACCTCCTTCAGAGAGGAGATGCAGTAGGACCTCCTTCAGAGAGGAGGTGCAGTAGGACCTCCTTCAGAGAGGAGGTGCAGTAGGACCTCCTTCAGAGAGGGGATGCAGTAGGACCTCCTTCAGAGAGGAGGTGCAGTAGGACCTCCTTCAGAGAGGGGATGCAGTAGGACCTCCTTCAGAGAGGAGGTGCAGTAGGACCTCCTTCAGAGAGGGGATGCAGTAGGACCTCCTTCACAGAGGAGATGCAGTAGGCAGTGGCGCCACCATGGGGTGGCGAGGGGTGGCTACTGCCACCCCAAAATCATTCTTTGCCACCCCATTTGCCACCCCTAAGACAATTTTTATTATGCATATTTATTTAAAATATATAATGTAGTATAGATTATATTATAATGTAGTCCCCCCCCCCCCGGCCAACAATCGCTGCCCGGGATGTTTATAGATTTGCTGTGGCCCCCATTGGCCACCCCTGGAATAATCTTCTGGAGGCACCACTGGCAGTAGGACCTCCTTCAGAGAGGAGATGCAGTAGGACCTCCTTCAGAGAGGAGATGCAGTAGGACCTCCTTCAGAGAGGAGATGCAGTAGGACCTCCTTCAGAGAGGAGATGCAGTAGGACCTCCTTCAGAGAGGAGGTGCTGAATGGTAGTATGACCTCCTTCAGAGAGGAGGTGCTGAAGGGTAGTAGGACCTCCTCCAGAGAGGAGAGGCGTGCTGAATGGTAGGACCTCCTCAAGAGAGGAGAGGTGTGCTGAATGGTAGGACCTCCTCACGAGAGCAGAGGTGTGCTGAATGGTAGGACCTCCTCCAGAGATGAGATGTGTGCAGACATTGCTTCATCATCATTGTGTTTGTATGTTTCTGACATCCT
This sequence comes from Gadus morhua, assembly GCF_902167405.1. Taxonomy (NCBI): domain Eukaryota; kingdom Metazoa; phylum Chordata; class Actinopteri; order Gadiformes; family Gadidae; genus Gadus; species Gadus morhua. Next base: position 5,094,346 of record NC_044065.1, on the reverse strand, counting down.
CCAGAAATGACATGCCGTGTGTTTTAACCCCTAACCTAACCCCTGATAAAAGCTATACTATAGTACTTTATGATAGAGAATTGACCAATAAGCCTGAATTGTACTGGGTTGTTTACTTGTTAGACTTGTAAAATGTCCGTAATTATGAACTCTTACATTCAGAAACTCTGACCTCAGTACAGTGGATCTAGGTCATGTCGTGCTTAGAGCAAAATAGAGAATTGAGAAGCAAAGCATATTTTCTTTCATCAACTGGCCACATTTGATGAGTGTGGCCAGCTGATGAAAGAATTCTGGCCAAGATGAAAGAGATTCAGGCCTGCCCTCCAATTTGACTTTTCACTTTCAAATTGGAGAGCAGGCCTGAATGTCTTTTGTTCCGTGAGGAATCCGAGCCCAGTCTGTATGTTGTCATCGGGAGGGGTGCGCCTTGTGTGGATTACTCTCTTTGTTGGAGTTTTATAGAAAAAGGAACACGCTGATTCCGGGCACAGCGGGGAAGGCTCCAACTCATTACAGAAGTTCTGCTATTAAATATACAGTCGGACTGATCTGACATTTTCTGGTCGCTAACTGACATAACCCTGCCGTAACTTTAGCTTTAGCTTTAGCTATTTGTACTTATTTTTGCGTGCGTTGTATCGAGATACAACAAGAGATAGATTAGGTTTACAAACAAAACATTTTAATTCAAAGATTTCCAAGAACCCCCTCCCCTATGAAACCCCTATGACTAACCCTAACCCTGCCCTCACTCCCTTCTTGTTGTATTTATAGTACAAATTATTTCAACACTTCCTGGCATGTTCGTACGTTCACTAAATACGTTATCTTACAGAGGGTTTGATTCAAATATATTTGATGACTGTGATTCGATGCGTGTGCTGTGCTTTCCTTCGTCATATCCTGAGCCTCTAGTACTTCTCAATTGCAGGTTGTTATCAGGATTCATTAGCAATGCCATTTTGAAAGATAGCTGCTTTGAAGGTTTGGAGTGAATCAGATGCTTGGAGCTGCGTTATGTGGTCTAATAGAGCAGCATCAGCAGAGGGCATGCGTGCAGAGGTGAGCAATACTCACCTCTGAAGAACAGTTCCCATGAAGGGACTGTTCTCAGAGGGAAGAGGACAGGACGGCACAGAGAGCGAGGGACCCAACGAACAGTGCGGGGCGAGAGACAACAGGAGACCACAGGGACGGGGCGAGAGAGAGACAGGGACTGGGCGAGAGAGAGACAGGGACTGGGCGAGGGACAACAGGACACCACAGGGACGGGGCGAGAGAGAGACAGGGACTGGGCGAGAGACAACAGCACACCACAGGGACGGGGCGAGAGAGAGACAGAGACGGGGCGAGAGAGAACAGGACACCACAGGGACGGGGCGAGAGAGAGACAGAGACGGGGCGAGAGAGAACAGGACACCACAGGGACGGGGCGCGCTCACCCTTCCAGCTCCCATAAGCAGGATCTCAGGGGGGAAGGTAGAAAGACAGGATGAAATGAATGAAAAGAATGAAAAGGATAGAAGAAGGAAGGAAAGAGAGTACGAAGGACACAGAATATCTCATTGGAAGTGAGGAATATTCATATCAAGACAGCCAAGTTAGTTTATTACTTTGATTAATTTTTTTCGACTGTATTTCTCTGTGGAAACTTTATATCGTAAATGTGTATTTAATGAATCTCTGAGATGGGGAGTGAAGGCCTGGCCAACAGAGCGATGTGGTAACATATTACAGTTGACGCTGAACAGGAAGTGATGACCTGGAGACTTCCTAGAAAACACTCTTAGACCATAAACCTAAGGGTATCCTTTCCACCTGAATCAATTCTCTTATCTGAATGTGTGTGTCTGTTTGTGTGCATGTGTGTGGTTGGGTGTGCATGTGTGTGTCTGACGCCTCGTTTCCACATACGTATGTTTTTCGTATCCGTGCTTCCGTAAATTTACGGAAGGAGTCGCTAGTGTTTTACGTACATACATGAATTTATTTATGGACAAAAGATGGGGGAGCGCATGATAATGGCCGTTTTTAGGAGACCGGTACTTTGGAACATGCGGATCGACACATACAGAGATAAAAACAAAACCAACCAGGCTTGGAAAGAAATCGGTGAGGAGTTTGGCCGGCAGGTACTTAAATGTTTGGTGAAGAACATAACAACTTTCATACGGTATCTCCGTAAAACGACGGCTAAAGTTACATTTTTTGAACGTATATTACGCACATACCGGGCAGAAATATTACGGAGGGGAGGAGTCTCGGAGGAAAAACGGACATTACGGAGAATCACATAGGAATGAATGGACTTTCGGTCGGAGACGGTTGGATCGCATACGAGAATGTACGTATGTGGAAACGAGGCGTGAGTGTGTGTGTGTGTGTGTGTGTGTGTGTGTGTGTGTGTGTGTGTGTGTGTGTGTGTGTGTGTGTGTGTGTGTGTGTGTGTGTGTGTGTGTGTGTGTGCGCGTGTGCATGCGTTTGTGTGGTGTGTGTGTGTGTGTGTGTGTGTGTGTGTGTGTGTGTGTGTGTGTGTGTAGTTGAATGTGGTGTGTGCGTATTCCACACTCTCTCTCTCACTCTTTTTCTCTTTCTCGTTTCCAGTCACATACTCATACACACACACACACACACACACACACACACACACACACACACACACACACACACACACACACACACACACACACACACACACACACACACACACACACACACACACAAACACATAGACACTCATTCTCCCTCTCACACAAACACACACACATACTCTCTGTATGTAAAATGTATTTCCATGTTACCCAAACATCTGTGCAGTTTCCCTTCATTGTTTCTTTAAAAGAAAGAAGGTGCAAAACTAGCCTTCCTACTTTATTTCTGTTGGCCCTTTACGCCCCGCCTCCCGAGATAATTCTATTTTGGATTTTTCTCCCTATCACACACAAACCAAACACCAGCTCACGCCTTACCAATCCCCCCCCCCCCCCCCCCCCCCCCCCCCGCAGGCTGCTCTCCCATCAGGTAACAGGATCCCTCCACTGGAAATCCTGAACTCCGGTCACCCGGTCACCTCTCTCCGTGACGCACCTGAGGAAGTGTGGAACCTGCAGCGCATGCATACTCACATGGAAACACCCTGGCGAGGGGGGGGGGGGGGGGCTTGGGGGGCCGAGGGGGTGCTGGCGGGGCCTGGTGAACGCGGTCGCTCTGTTCCCACACTCCTAATCCCTCCACTCCGGTAACCGGAGCACAGCACACCCACACGTACACCTTTGGCTGTACGTGTGTGTGTGTGTGCGTGTGTGCGTGTGCGTGTGCATGTGCGTGTGCGCGTGCGCGTGCGCGTGTGCGCGTGTGCGTGTGTGTGTGTGTGTGTGTGCGTGCGTGTGTGTGTGCTGTCACGCCGCTCACACAACGATGTCAACATCTGGCCTGTTTGCTGCAGGGGGGAGAGCGCTGAAGACTTAAATCTGGGTGGCTCAGAAGTCATCTTTGGAGGTTTTCAGAACACCTTCATGGTGTCTTCACCCTGTCTTCAGCCTGTCTTCAGTCTGTCTTCATGGTGTCTTCAGCCTGTCTTCATGGTGTCTTCAGTCTGTCTTCAGTCTGTCTTCAGTCTGTCTACAGTCTGTCTTCAGCCTGTCTTCATGGTGTCTTCAGCCTGTCTTCATCCCGTCTTCAGCCTGTCTTCAGTCTGTCTTCAGCCTGTCTTCATGGTGTCTTCATGGTGTCTTCAGTCTGTCTTCAGCCTGTCTTCAGTCTGTCTACAGTCTGTCTTCAGTCTGTCTTCATGGTGTCTTCAGTCTGTCTTCAGCTTGCCTTCATGGTGTCTTCAGCCTGTCTTCAGTCTGTCTACAGTCTGTCTTCAGGCTGTCTTCATGGTGTCTTCAGCCTGTCTTCAGCTTGCCTTCATGGTGTCTTCAGCCTGTCCTGGACATCTTCAGCCTCTCTTTAGTCTGTCTTCAGCCAGTCTTCAGTCTGTCCCGGCTGCAGTTCTGCTTTACACATTGGTTTATCCAGGATGGCTACATGGGGACTACGGCCAATCTGGGGTAACCTTCGGTCAACCCTCACCTCTCTATACCTCTCTATACCTCTCTATACCTCTCTATACCTCTCTATGCCCTTGGGACTATGGCTTGTATTCAGTCGGTACTGTTACATCTGTTTCCTCAATTCTTCACCTTTGCCAAAGCCTCATTCAACATTTTTACAGGTAAAAAATGATTCATCACAGTTCTTCTCGCCGCCGATCGCCATAGTAACCCGACTAGCGGACGGTTACCTGGCAACGGGCTTGTGGGGGCGTTCGTTACGACAAAGAAGGATGCTAGAGGAGGAAGAGGAGCATGAAGAAAGAAAGAGAGAAAGACATACATCATGGTTAAAAATAACATCCGCGAGTGACTTGTAAGTGACTTGCTTTTTCCTTTCCTCTTTAAGACAACAGTTTACTGAAACTCACAGAGAGAAGACAGAGAAAGAGTCAACAAACAAGATCAACACTGAGTTATTAAGGAAGTCGAGGAAGGCAAAGGAAACAAACACAGCAACGCGGGCTGCGTGGGAATCCGAACCCCGCAATGTGTGTGTGTGTGTGTCTGTTGTGTGTGCATTGTGTGTGTGCACTGTGTACGCACACCGTGTGTTTGTGTGTGTATGTGTGTGTGTGTGTGTGGGTGTGTGTGTGGTGTGTGTGTGTGCAAACATAGTGTGTATGTCTGTGTGCATGTGTGCCTTTGTCCTTGCGTGTGTGTGTGTGTGTGTCTCTCTGTGTTGTTCCTTCCTTTGAGTTCAATTTTTTTTTTGTGATAATCTTTTTTTATTGTTTAATTCAAGTTCACATCTAATTTCCCTCCCAGTTTGATGGACACTTTGAACCTCAAGCCCCCAGTGTGGTCGCTAGGCAACTGTCCATAGCGACCAGAACATGGAGGTGTGTCAGCCAGTGATGTCCCTTTTAGCAGAACTCACCCCTCTTGCCCACTGCATCCGTCAACGGAGAGATCCCATTGAATTTGAATGGAGCAGATCCGCAATGCATTGTGGAACCATCCATTCCGTTGGATTCGTCAGCTCCTTCAAGAAAGTTGAGAAATGTTCAACTTTTCAGGCAGCGACGGATCCGTCATCCAATCAGATCGCGTATGCTCGGGCTTGGTTGATGTATGCCTCTGCAAAGACTACTCCCCCATCCGTCAGCCATGCCTTCCAGGGAGGTAGGGAGAGAGGGAGAGAGGGAATGAGAGAGGGAGAGAAGGACTGAGGGAGGTAGGGAGAGAGGGAGAGAGGGAAGGAGAGAGGGAGAGAAGGACTGAGGGTGGTAGGAGGAGAGGGAGAGAGGGAAGGAGAGAGGGAGAGAAGGACTGAGGGTGGTAGGAGGAGAGGGAGAGAGGGAAGGAGAGAGGGAGAGAAGGACTGAGGGTGGTAGGAGGAGAGGGAGAGAGGGAAGGAGAGAGGGAGAGAAGGACTGAGGGAGGGAAGGAAGTTCTTTTGTTTTATGAATGAAAGCCCACCACATTAGCCCCTGTCAATCATAACGTCACCTCAAGCAGGAATACTTAAAGCACACTTACCCAGGTCTGCAGTCAACCCTTCATTCATTCCACAAACTTTCTATTCACTTATATCAGAGCTGCCTGAGCAGACTATTCCATTCACAGCTCCTATCTATTCCGAGATAAGGCAAGCATGGCATAAATATTGCATCATATTGGACATAATTGATTGCATTTATGTGGCGCTTTTGCTTTTTTTTGGGGCCTGTATGTCTGTGTGTCTGTCTGTGTCTGTTTGTGTACGTGTGTGTGTGTGTGTGTGTGTGTGTGTGTGTGTGTGTGTGTGTGTGTGTGTGTGTGTGTGTGTGTGTGTGTGTGTGTGTGTGTGTGTGTGTGTCCGTCCCTGTCTATCTGTCTGTCTGTCTGTGTGTGTGTGTGTGTGTGTGTGTGTGTGTGTGTGTGTGTGTGTGTGTGTCTGTGTGTGTGTGTGTGTGTATGCGTGTGTGCGTGCGTGTGTGCGTGAGTGCGTGCGTATTCACTTCATCCACTACATCCATCTACCGCGACAGACATAGAAAAGTGGACTGGAACAATGACAACCAACAATTAAATGACGACTGAAACTCTTCTGGTAAAACACCATGACACAGACAGAACCACTGAGACTCTGCGGCACTCACTCTCCGTTCTCAGCGCCCATTAGTGGGCCCTGCTCCTGTGTGTACCGGAGGCCGTGGTCCCCTGTCTGACCAGCCATGTTCCAGCCCTCACCTGTTAACCTCGGCTATCGTCC
>NC_044065.1:5035552-5078052 GCF_902167405.1 Gadus morhua | reverse complement strand
TCGCCCCGCCCTGTGGCGCGGGGGGGGGGGGGGGGGGGGGGGGGACACACAGAGGGGCCGGAACTGACGATGACGTGAGTCTGTGTGGGTCGTTCACTGGCAGGAGAGGCAACCCTTTACTCACAGCAACCTGCCCCCCGACCACACACACACACACACACACACACACACACACACACACACACACACACACACACACACACACACACACACACACACACACACACACACGACCATACACACACACACACAAACTTCCATAAACACACACACACAAACACACACACACACGACCATACACACACACACACACACACACACACAACCATACACACAGACACACACACACACACACGACCATACACACACACACACACACACACACGACCATGCATACATACACACACACACACTCATACATAGCCATGCATACAACCATACACATACACCCAAACAAATCCTTACACACAAACGCACACACACACACCCATACACACACACGTACACAAACTCAAACTCACCAGCCATAATCCCGCTACATCGTTGAATTGGATCTCTGATTGCAGTGGAGTGCATTGCAATGCAGTGACCCAGAATGTTTCCTTTCCGCGTCACTCAGATGTTTGGCAAAGTGCTTCTTTGTTTTGAATGCAAATTCATAGTTTTTTTCTTCGTATTGTCTGTTTATGGATGTAGTTGTTTGTGTTCGTAGATCGATGTGGTGGTGTGTGGTTCTTTCAGTCTCCGTGAAGGTATGTGTGTGTGCGACGTGTGTTGAGGGGAAAGGGGGGTTGCTCGGTTGTTTGTCTGTGTGTGAATCTGTGTGAATGTGTCATCTGTGTGGATGTGTTTGTTCATCATTCTACACACAGTGTGTGTTCACATTATTGCATGCGGCCAATGTTTGTGCCTTGGCATGTGCAGGCGTGTGTTTGTGTGAATGTGTTTGTGTGAATTTGTTTGTGCATTCCATGTGTAAAACCACCTGTGTGCGCTCGTGGGCATGGAAGTGTGATTGGTTACACGCGTGTCCCCGGCACAGAGCGCTCCATTGTCATCGATTACAAACCGTGAAACGAACCAATCAGGGTGCACGGCAATGCGCCGCATCACATTGCTGCCCTTTCGCTCTCGCTGCCTGTCCCTCTGCCTGTCTCCCTCCCTCCCCCTCCTCTTCTGATGGGTTTCTATGTTTAGCCTCTGGCTCATCTCCTCCTCCTCCTCCTCCTCCTCCTCCTTCCTCCCCCCCCCCCCCCCCCCCCCCCCCCCCGCCTGCTGGGCTGTATCCCACTCAACATCTTTCTCGCCGTCACGACCGATTCTGTCGCAAATTCAAAAGTCAGTTTAGTTTCACTCTCACGCTGCTCTCTGTAATATCTCATAAATCTGTTATAATCGAATGAGTCTTTAATTAGGATTACTGTGTTAATTACAGTTAAACATCACAGCGGAAAAAACTCCTGAGTCTGGCATCCGAATCAAACGTTCTAGTGACCGGTTCTGGGTTCTGCAGGTTCCATCCAGCAGCTGGGGAACGTTCCCGCGTGTTTCACCCCCCCCCCCCCCCCCCCAAACGTCATTGACTGACCTTCAAGAGAGAATCAGTTGATTTTCTTTCTCTGAGGGACAAAACTGCAATTAGCGTAGGGTCGAGGTGGGCGAAGGGACGTCCCTTCGCGTTTCCACCGGGACGTTCCCACCGCCATGTGACCGTCACGTATGGAAACGTGTAACCTGCGAGCTGCTGACCCTTACCCTGTCTATTGGGACGGGCTGGAATCCATCGACGTTTGAACACAACTCAACAGCAGTTTTTTTATGGGAGGAGGACAAGAAAAAAATTTTTTAGTTCTGTAATTGAGTTAATGGTGGCAAACTGTAGTCCTCCTACTTTTTTCACGGTCTTTGCGTCTCACCACATTGCTCTTTGATTTACTGATTGAGTCTGCGCCCTGTCCCTGGGCTAGAATGTAGTGTGAGAATAAATAGCTCCCGTTTAGGTTCCTGTTATTCTCCAGGTGACATATTTACATATTAGGCTGTACTCTATATTTAATAACTCTGTTGTGGAGCTCTCTCTCTCTCTCTCTCTCTCTCTCTCTCTCTCTCTCTCTCTCTCTCTCTCTCTCTCTCTCTCTCTCTCTCTCTCTCTCTCTCTCTCTCTCTCTCTCTCTCTCTCTCTCTCTCTCTCTCTCTCTCTCGCTCTCTCTCTCTCTCTCTCATGGTTGGTGTGGGGGAGGAGGGAAGTAGTAAGAGAGCGGGGAGAGAGAACAGAGGAGAGAGACAAGGGGGGAGGAGGGAAGACAGAGGACGGAGAATAATGAACAGATTGGAGTGACAGAGGAAAAGAGAGGACAAAACCACATGCAACAAATAGGTAGAGAGAGGGAGAGAGAGAGAGAGAGGGAGAGAGAGAGGGAGAGAGAGAGAGAGAGAGAGAGAGAGAGAGAGAGAGGGAGGAGGGGGGAAACAGATAGAGGAAACTATATGTTTCTGACTGTGTGTGTGTGTGTGTGTGTGTGTGTGTGTGTGTGTGGGTGTGTGTGTGTGTGGGTGTGTGTGTGTGTGTGTGTTTGTGTGTGTGTGTGTGGGTGCAGTGATATAGTATTTTATGCTGCTTGTAATAAGGTTGTTTGCATTGACTTCCTCAGCTTACTGACACAAGCGTAACAGACTCTGGGACCGAGCATGTGGGTTGTGATCCTTTGCCTTTGTCTGCGTACCTTGAAAACATTCAAGACTTTAATATCGAAGGCGGTTCGTGGCCCGCTGAAGGACAGCTCAAAGTGTCTGCGTGAGTGCACAGGTGTGAATGTGTGTGTGTCTGTGCATGAATACGTGCTTCTCTGTGTGCGTCTGCGCTCGAGTGCAGGTGTGTGAATGTGTGTCTGTGTGTGTGTTTGTGCGTGCGTGAGTGCATGTGTATGTCTGTGTGTGTGTCTGTGGGCGAGGCGATGTCTGTGTCTGTGCATGAGTGCACATATGTGACTGTGTGCATCTGTACGTGTGTCTGTGTGCGTCTGTGTGTGTCTGTGTACGTCTGTGTGTGTCTGTGTGCTTGTCTGTGCATGAATGTGTGCACCTGTGTGTGTGTCTGTGGGCGGGTCGGTGTGCGAGAGCGTGCGTGAGGCAAAATTGAATTTTAAACACTGCATATATTTAGACACCCCTTAGAGGGTTCCTCAGATCTGTTGTGTTATTAAAGAGAGAGAGTCGGTGTGTGTATGGGGGGGAAGTGAGACACAAAGAGAGAGAGAGAGAGAGAGAGAGAGAGAGAGAGAGAGAGAGAGAGAGAGAGAGAGAGAGAGAGAGAGAGAGAGAGAGAGAGAGAACAGATTAAAAAAAGAGTTCCTCTCTCAAGTTGCAGTGCCGGCCTTTCCACCGCAACTCAAACCTCTCCGCCGTCCCCCTGAATAATTCATATCACAGGATCACAATATGGGGACACAGACCAGTTCCCCCCCCCCCACCCCGGCCCCCCCCCACAGACACACACACCCCCACACAACCTTTCAACCCACGCCCGACCCGTCCTCATCCTTCTCCCCTTTCAGTTCTGTGCTCCCCTCCCTCCCTCCCTCCCCCCTCCCTCCCTCCCTCTCTCCCTCACTCCCTCCCTCCCTCCATCCATCCTCCCTCCCTCCCCCCTCCCTCCCTCCCTCCCTCCTCCTCCCTCCCTCCCTCCCTCCCTCCCTCCCTCCATCCTCCTTCCCTCCCTCCCTCCCCACTCCCTCCCTCCCTCCCTCCCTCCCTCCCTTCCCACTCCCTCTCTCCCTCCCTCCATCCCCTGCTCTCTCTCTCCCTCTTTTTCTCCTGGTTGACGTCACTCTTCCAAAAGCAGCCAATGAGCTTGCGGCATGCCACTGTGCTGCTCTGTGAGTGGCTGCTCCTGCGCCCTCCTCCCTACTCCCCCCAGCGCGGTGTTATCAGCCAGCGGACGGAGGGAACCACAACACACTCCGGCACCTCAAACTCTCTCATCGCACGCCGCAATCCTGTCGCCTGGAGGGGGCGGGAACACACAGACGCACAAACACACACAGGTGCACACGCATCCACACGCACACACACAAACACACACACACACACACACACACAGACATCCGCGAGGGAGACGGAGAGATTTGAAAGACAGGGTGAGTGTGTTTGATTATCTGGGAATTTAGCGGGAAAAGTGTCTGGGGTGTGGGGTGTGTTTGGTCTCTCGCCGTGTGGATTCTCCGGCGGTGATTCCACCTTTTTCGCCTCTTCTTCTTCTCTGTGGTTTGATCTGGTCCTGGTCGACAGTTTGCCCTCGTTTCTCTCCCCCCCCCCGTCTCCTCCTTGTAACTCTGCTGTCCCCTCTCCCCTCATCCTTCATCACCTCCTCCGCACCTCCCCATCTTCCTGTCTCCCCCCTGCCCCCCCCCCTCCCCCCCACTACACCACCACCCAGCAGGGCAGACACCAGTGACGGTGGTCGAGGAACCCCCCACCCCCTCCCGGGTAGCATCACCCCCGTCCACCCCCCCCCAGCAGGGCTCCAGGACTCCCACCCCCAGGCGCTCCGCCCCCCACCCCCCGCCCCAGCGCAGTGGCCCCGGGCATGGGCTGCTCCTCGGGTCGGCAGCTCCCGGCGCCGGTCCTCCACCCCGACCTGGTCTGCGTGGACCACGGACCGCCCCGGGACCCGGGTCTCCGGGACCTGGACCCCTACAGCTCGGGAGGAGGGGGCGACGACGAGGACGACGACGGAGGAGAAGGAGGAGGAGGAAGAGGGGGAGGGAGTGGCGGGGAGGAAGGAAACCGAGGAGGAGGAGGAGACGACGGAGAGGACGGAGACGACGACGAAGGCGGCGGCGGCGGCGGCGGCGGCGGCGGCGGCCGGGGGGCGATGCCGGGCGACCGCGGCCTGAGACCCCCCACCGCCGCCGCGCTGCACACGCTGGAGCGCCTGGCCCAGGCCACGGGCGGCACGGAGAAGTCGTGGTACCGCTGCGTCTTCCCGTTCGGCGTGATCTCGCTGGTGATCGGCGTGGCGGGCACCGGCGTGACCTTCAGCTTCAACACGCTGCTGCAGACCAAGGTCGTGTCGGTGGCGCTGCTCTGCGCCGGCGTCGCCATGCTGCTCACCGCCGCCGCCTGCTGGCGGGCGCACCGCCGCCGCCGCCGCGAGAAGAAGGAGGGCGGCTTCTTCTGCTCCGAGCAGGGGACGCTGTGAGGGGGTGGGGGGGGGGGTGGGGGGGGGGGGGGGGGGGTGGGGGGGGCAGAGGGCGGAGCCAGAGCTTTGATGTAGGACCGAGGGGGGGGGGGGGGGTGGACGGGATGGGGGCGGAGCCGGAGGGTGGAGGACCAGGGTCGGGGCGGGGCCAGGCAGGGGGCGGGGCTAGGGCTGGAGGGACGGGGGGGACGGAGGTGCAGCGTGGGCGTTGATGGACGGTGGGGGGGGGGTCGGGGGTGGGGGTGTCCGTTGAAGGATGGATTACACAACCTCTGGATCAATAATCACGACCTCTGGATCAATAATCTCGACCTCTGGATCAGTGATCCCAGGTGCAGACGCTCAGCCCTTTGGTTCGGGTCCCGGGGACGGGGACGGTGATGAGGTCAGGACCAGGAGCCAGAGGAGGGGAGGGCCCCTGGGGGCCGACCAGCCGGGTCAGTCCTGCTCACCCCCTGCTGATGTAGCGGTCGATCAGCACCAGCGTGATCCCTGACCTCCCCCCCCACCCCACCGGCCCCCCCTCGCTCTCCGGCCCTTGATGCGTTGTTTCTGTTTCCTATTGATCGCTCTTCCCGGATCAATCAACCTGAATGATTCCGGCCGCCAGTGGTGGTACAATCCCCGGGGGCCTGAAGTCATTTCCAATTCGCAAGGATTCGTTCTTCTTTAGTTTGCAGGGGGGGGGGGGGGGGGGGGGGGGGGGGGGGGGGGGGGGGGGGGGTGACATGTCGCTCATTCTGTTCAATCAGAGAGTCCCCTGATGGAGCTTACTGTCTTAACTCACAGGGGCCCCTGATGGAGCTAACTGTCTTAACTCAGAGGGGCCCCTGATGGAGCTAACTGTCTTAACTCACAGGGGCCCCTGATGGAGCTTACTGTCTTAACTCACAGGGGCCCCTGATGGAGCTAACTGTCTTAACTCACAGGGGCCCCTGATGGAGCTAACTGTCTTAACTCAGAGGGGCCCCTGATGGAGCTAACTGTCTTAACTCAGAGGGGCCCCTGATGGAGCTAACTGTCTTAACTCACAGGGGCCCCTGATGGAGCTAACTGTCTTAACTCAGAGGGGCCCCTGATGGAGCTAACTGTCTTAACTCAGAGGGGCCCCTGATGGAGCTGCTGTCTTAACTCAGAGGGGCCCCTGATGGAGCTAACTGTCTTAACTCACAGGGGCCCCTGATGGAGCTAACTGTCTTAACTCAGAGGGGCCCCTGATGGAGCTGCTGTCTTAACTCAGAGGGGCCCCTGATGGAGCTAACTGTCTTAACTCAGAGGGGCCCCTGATGGAGCGGCTGTCTTAACTCAGAGGGGCCCCTGATGGAGCTAACTGTCTTAACTAAGCCTGCTTGGCTGATGGAGACTTTATCAAATCTCCAAGAGTGGAGCGGTGGACTGTCACAGCGCGGTGCTCACATGAACCACAAGACAAGAGGTGAAGGAACTTGCAAACTCATATCTTATCCTGTCTCATCATCTTCAGTCAACTCAGTCTGCTGCAGGATTGAGACACTTTGTTGTGATGACTCTACGGTCTACCATCACTGACGGTCAGCCCATGAGCAAGGCACCGGCCTCCCCTGGCTCCCCCAGACCACAGCAGACGAATGTTTCAGTGTAGCCTAGGAGTGGACAGGTGTAAAAAAGTGTGACCCTTAATGGTGTGATCATTGAGAGTGTGATCATTGAGAGTGTGATCATTGAGAGTGTGATCCTTGAGAGTGTTATCACCAGTGGAAGTGACGGTTGACGGCAGGACCACATACACACACACACACGCTCACATAGACACTCACACACCCACACACAAAGAAAAAAAACGAATACCACCAAATCCAATTTCAGGTGGAAATGGCTCGAACCGATATCTTCGGGGAGCCCCTGATATTGTCTCTCCCTCCCTGCCTCCCTCCCTCCCTCCCTCCCTCCCTCTCCTCGACTCCCCCTCCTGGGCTGAACCCACCGACTCCGCCGTTACTTTCCACCTGAACAACACTGCCTCTGCGACCAGCTGCCCCTCCCTCCTCCTCCCGTCACCCTGGGGGGGTCCATCCATGGTGGGGACCAGGTTGAGACTGTCTGTGTGTGACTCTCTCACCCTGGGGGGGTCCATCCATGGTGGGGACCAGGTTGAGACTGTCTGTGTGTGACTCTCTCACCCTGGGGGGGTCCAGCCATGGTGGGGACCAGGGGTGAGACCGTGTGTGTGTCTGTGTGTGACTCTTTCAGCTTGGGCACGGGTTCAACCCTAACCCTCACTGAAACCGGACCGTCTCCTGGAAGTGGGGGGGTCCTGGGAGCGAGTTGTAGCGGCATACAGTAGCTGTCCTACTGTGATTGACCCAACGTTAGTTTTCCGTTGGGCGGACGATTCCGTATTGAACGTACATTAATACGGGCCGCGATATCTTAGGGTGCAGCACCGCTATTTGTAAAAGAAATATTAATTTCAGTTGGTATTATTTTTAAAAACTCACCGCCAGGTGCGAGTGTGATTAGCCGTCACAAGCCGTTTAAACAAGCCCTGCCCCGTGACTAAGTGACATCACAGCTGGGCGTGTCCCCCCAGATGCATGCTGGGTAGATGAATCAACCAGCCTACCCAGTGGACTGTAGCAACTGGTAGACGTTTTCAGCACTCGTACCAACAACTGGTGGTAAAATAGATTAACATCTAGGATCAGGTTGTTCCTGCATCAGCACTGATGAGTATTGATGGATCAATAAACCGTACAGCGGACCTTAGTATCTAGAATTGTAGTCTGGGGTAGGACTCAGCGAGCTTTAGCTATGTTGTGGTGATTGATGAACATTGACACATATCTGCTCCATACAATTTCTGCAGGAGTGAAGTTTTTTCAGCGATGATGATGATGATTGTGTGTGTGTGTGTGTGTGTGTGTGTGTGTGTGTGTGTGTGTGCGTGTGCGTGTGTGTGTGTGTGTGTGTGTATTCAGTTCATTTCTCTTTTATGTGCATGAACACGAACCATCAGTTACTCTAATCAAACTAGTGTTCATTAATAGAGGATTATGTTTAATCCACACAACCTATATGGAATGATCCTACACTACGTTGCTTTGGATACTGCTACTGCTGATTATCATTTTAATATGTTTGATTCATTCATTTAGATGCTATTCAGTGTCGCCTTGTTGATTTAACATTACTGTCAAATGTCCTTGTTCACAGTGAAATGTTTCTTTGTGTTGAGACGAGGTAATTGGGCATTGAATAGTTTTGATATAAGGTTGTGAGATTGTACGGAGCCATGACTTAAGCTCAGTCAAGGTAGACCTCTGTTTAACTTGTGGTGTGGTTACACTTCTCTGCATATGATGTTGTTTTCTAATCTGTAGCACATTTTCTTATCATTTCATTTGGTTTTAGCGTTTTTTATCAAAGATGAAGTAGTAGCATTTTCTATTTCTCTCTCTCTCTCTCTCTCTCTCTCTCTCTCTCTCTCTCTCTCTCTCTCTCTCTCTCTCTCTCTCTCTCTCTCTCTGTGGTGGTGATCCACTAGCTGTGGGATGAGGCATGGCTCTGCTTTCTGTGAGTGCCTTTCTAATCAGCGTCGGTGTGTCTCTGTAATGGTTCAGTCCAGTGGTGTGCCACAACCCGTGCCAATAATCAGAGTGACCAAGTCGACACTGATGTGAATCACTGCGTTCACGCTCAGTGTGGATGTGTCAATCAATGTGCATGAGATACCTTAGATCAAAATGGACAGCTGTCATATATACAATTCATGTATTGTACTTGAAAATGACCAAAAAATGTACCTGGCCATGTCGAGGTGTATATTTAATTTTTTTCTCTGTCTGTAATTCTCTCTTTCTTAAATGTCCGTAAGATTGTACTTCCTTGCTGTTTGCTGTACATTGATAGAAATATATTTGTTAATACTGGATTAAATACTGAATTTAACATTCAATACTGGGCTGTGTTTCTTTAATAGTTTGATTGTCATACTTTATCCCCTTAGGCAACAATCAAGCTACACAGGCCATCATCTGATTGGGTTATTGGTTTCTGGTTTGGGTCCACTTCATTCAGTTTGCTGTCCAAGATAAAAAAAAAAGAAAAAACGATCTGTACCTACTGAGGCATGTTCTATTTCATTCCTACTAACCATGGCTACTAACCGGTGCTTTAGCACTGGATGTTCCATCTCCCGCATTCGCAGGTCGAGTAATTATACCAACAAAGTCACCTGTGACCCGAGAATGTCTATATATTCCAGAGGTCACCCGATGATCTGTTCCTTCTATCTTCTCGTGGTAGCGGACTAGCAGGACACACAAACATTGTTTGTTGTAAGATACTATATTAGCTTGTCGCAAGTAGCCTTGTAACCCAAGGGTTGGTGCCTCGATTTCACTTCGTCCACCAAAGGCTGCGACTTACAATTTGTTCGATTTCGGCTGCGGCCAGGGGTGAGTAAAGTGTGTAGGCTATGCGTAGCCGTCGGCTAGCGCGGCAGATGATTTCACTTTTCCACCTTTGCTTTAATTTGCTTGGAGCATTAGTCGGCGGCTAGTTTTCAGTCTCGCACCGATTCTCGTGTGCTTTCGCCTAAGCCCGGTTGCTCATTTGCATGCTGGCCAGTGCGGGGCTTGGGGTCCAAGCCGCCGTCACTGTATTTATTTAGCCGGTTGTGTTCTTTGATTTGATCGCCAGTGAGTGGCTTTGGGTTTCACAATTCGCCGTCACTGTATTTTCCTAGCGTACTGTTATTCGGGCGCATCGTTGCTTGGGTGCTCTCGCCTGAAGCCTGATTGCCTAGCCTGCGCTAATTGCTCTCTGTGTTATTGTCGGGGTGTCGCGACAATAGAAAGCTATTTTGGAAAAATTAAATAATCCAGTGTAAAATGGTTGCCAGCCTTTACAGAAACATTAACATTGCAAGCCTTTTACATTGCAATAATATTTTGCCATTGTCGCCAATTTTAATTTCAACAAGTGCTGTCGCGTTTCTGTCGAGCCACGAGGGGTAGTAGTGGGCTAGTCATCATTAGCAACATAGCCTCTTTAGCAAACCAGCTTGAAAACACAACACAACTTATTGAATTTTGCAAAGCAAGACCATAAATTGCTGACCGGATTAAAGCAGCAATGAAATCAAGTGTGTAAGGGGATTTAAAATCGACATTACAACCCCCAACGTGGTACAAATACAAAGAAAATACAGCTCAATCCCCATTGACTATGGGCGCAGCCATCTACTTGGCTAGTTGTACAGATCTGCTCGCTCTACTTTGAAAGCGACAAGATACTACGACCGAAAGGGGGCGGGCCTCAGTGAAATGCCGCAAGAAAGCTGGGAGATTTGCGACTTTACCACTTCGTACATCCAAATGGATAGCAGCATTAGATGTTCGACTGTTTTGAGGGCACCATCCGGGTCCTTTCATTACAGTTTGTTAGGATAGGGCGGCACAACAGGAAGTGATCTGGGTTCTAACCCAGGGCTCATATCAGTTAGTGTTCGAGTCCCACTTCTGTCTCACCGTAGCCTCTGCTATTTCTTTCTATCCAATAAGTTTGTCCTACTCGAGTTCAAACCTTATTCGTCTGGTTATTTGATAATTTATTTTAATGAGTGTACTTTTATATCAGTTCAGAAGCCTATACTGGGTGTGGACTCATCATCATGAGCAACTCAGATATTACAGAATAATTTCTCGCTTGTGGAGTTTCTTGATTAACAGATGCAATGGATGCTATTTTATTGTATTAGTTTGTAATTACTCGATTGTGTCTCCACTCGGCCAATGTAGGCTCATTAAAGCTACGCACAAACCCTTTAGGATCGTTCTAGGTTCATGAAAAGTTTTTTCCGAAACACAGTCAACATTGGAGCGGCGAGTGGCTCAGGAGGTAGAGCGGGTTGCTAGTTCGATCCCCGGCTCCTCCTAGCTGAGTGTCGAGGTGTCCCTGAGCAAGGCACCTCACCCTGACTGCTCCCGACGACTCCCTCGAATGGTTGACAGCCCCTTCAGTGTGTGAAAGTGTTCTCAAATGGGTGAATGTTAGGCAATATTGTAAAGTGCTGGTTAGAAAAGCACTATATGAATGCAGTCCATTTACCAATTACCATTGAGAGGTTTGGTATGGCGAAGCTAGGAGATCTGGAAAATGAAGAGGTGGTGACAGCGAGGACACGTCGTCCATGGAACCAGTTATAAAATGTTCTTCTGGAGAACATTCTCTTGATATATGACAGGGTGTCTTAAACGGGGGAAGCTTGACCGCTAGAGATACATTGAAGGTAAGCATGAGATACTTGCAAATATTTAAAGAAAAAGGTTTTGTTGTTTTAGTCTTGGTTAGTAAAGTAATAGTAAAAAAAAAAAAAAACGTCCGCCTTAATAATAAAAGAATGAATCTCTAAACAACCTTTATTAAATGAACAATTTCTGTATATCTTTTAATGACTAAAATGCTCACAGCACCAGCAATGTTGTCACTACGAGTCATTTCAACCCCCATTGAATATTCTTGTTTAAACCAAACAACATTAATAATAAATAGTTTATTAACCACTGATATAAAGTATAGGGGTTCTGGTCGGTATTTAGGTTGTTTATGTGCACACACACACACAAAGCAGAGCGTTCTAGTTCCTGCTTCATTCACAGAAAAGACTTAATGGCCGCAGGACTCCACAAACACAACATGACCGTTTGATAGTCGACAGGCGGTAAAGTCAGCGAGCAGCGCGATCTGTCCGAGCTACAGCCCCCCCCCCCCCCCCCCCCCCCCCCCCCCATCTGCTCACGCTGGTTCTTCCGCTTGCCCATAAAATATTAGCATTTTGTTACATTTTCCTTCCCCTCCGTTTTCCTCTCATGTTAATTTGCTAATGCTATCCTTGTCCATTCTGTATCTCTCTCCTGTGAGTGTATGTTCAAGATATTAGCCTCCTTTTATCTTCTCTTCATCCTTCTACAACTCTCCCCTCTCCTTCCTACTTCCTTATCTCCTTCCCTTCCCCCTCCTCTTTTCTCCTCTCTCATCGGATCTCTTGCCTCATGGGGCATGGGGGGTTTTCAATTTGTGTCTCACTTCTGCGGTTTCGGCATTGTTGTTTTTTTCAATAATCCTGTCATCAGCAATTAGCCTAATCATCTTGAAGCCTGGCAAGGTGCTGCTAATAAGACGGCTAATTACGGTGGTGTCACGACTCGCTTCAGTTACTTTATCTGCTGCATCATTCTGTGGAGCAATACTTCTTCCTCAAAACAAGCATGTAGTAGTTGAACAGGCTAGCATTTGGCCAGTTGTATCCAACAGACTAGCATTTGGCCAGTTGTACCCAACAGGTTAGCATTTGGCCAAAAAATATGTAAGATCTGTGTATTTTAGACATGTGGCCATAGTTGATTATTTCATAATCTCTCATCATACTTTACTCTTCATGAGCCCGGGAGAAATACTATACTATATTGTAACGGATGTAGGTTGTGTTATGGGGCTTGATTACTGATCTGGGTTAATGTCCAGTGTTTGCGATGGGTTCAGCCTGTGCTGGGTCAAATACAATTATTTTCTATATATTCAAGCTGATTGATATTTATTTGTTATCATACGGTATGCCTTGTTTGTTGGGTGTGTCTCCTTCAGTGGGGTGGTTAGGCAGAGGAGAAACCAGAACATTCTTTATTCCAAGGTCCTTGGAGACTAGCTGTATTTATTTGACAGTAGAGAACCAAAAACAGATGATCTTCTATTTTAAAGTGTTCAGAGTCTTGGAAGAAGAAAGCGAAGGAGAAGAATGAGGCTTCACCGTCTATCTTCTGTTAGAGGACCTCTTTGGCTTCTCTTCCTCCATGGTCCCTAGAGAAACGTATCACAACAAGATCCCTCCCTATCAATGCACAGTTTTTCACCCACCCACCCTTTCCTCAGTCCCTCCATCCCCCTCCTGTCAGAAAGAACTTCCTGTGGGCGTATTTCCAGTGTATCGCTGCCTTTGTTTCTGCCGTTCTACCTCAGAGAGCCCTGCCTGGTGTCGCTCCAGGTTGACGCATCCAACAATGATGGGACTCTACTTTGAATAGTTTTATACAAAATAATTACAATTTAAACAACTGTAACAAATTATTCAAATAAAAACGCATCTTGGCCCTTTCCCACTCGAACAAGGGCTCGTAGGCACAGCCCATAACCCAAAAGACCGAGATCCATGCCATCCCTGACCAGGCGGTAGAGACAGTGTAAGGCCTGACCAGGTCTCCAGCTCGCTCTCAAGACTCCTGGAACCCCATGCTCCCTGCTAGTTATAAGAGCCTGTAAACTGTTCATTGTGGAGGAACTAAGGCCCTGATTCAAATAAAAACAAAATTAGGAAATATCACAAATTTCAGCTAACGCTTGTATGGGTTGTTGGGGTCAGATTGACAAACCGCCCATTCTTTTGGTCGGAGATTAGGTTCAGCACCTCAGACCCTCTCTGAAAAGTTTAGCAATTAAACCATTTATTTGCTGAGATGAAGAGCTGCCGAGCGATGTAGGAGTGAACCCACACACGGGTTTGGAGGTTTAGGAAGGCCAAGGGGATCCGCCACAAATTTATTAAATAGCAAGAGTATTTACCAGGATTTTCTAAAGAAAAGACCTTCGGAGATGCTTTTTCCACAAGTCACCGTAGTCGTTATGGCTGAGTTATTCCGTTTTGATTCCTTGAGATGGCAAAATCCAAAACCCCAAAACGACCTTTAAACAGTTATTATTCTTGAGATGGAAGCCTAGTTATACAAATTATTCTTAACTGGACATTTCACCAAGACACCATTTCCTACACTTTCCCCAGAGGAGAGCTTCCACAAAGATCGTCGTATATAACCAAGTTTTATATCATACTTTGTACTAAATGGAAGGAATTGTTTAGAGATTTGATTCTCATAATAATTGAGGAATCAATTAGTATAATTATTTGTATAATACAGTGCACCAGGGCTGGGCGTTTCTGCATCAAAGCGTTCTAATGAGGAGGATTCAGATCTCATTGATCGTCAAGCAACAGTTTCACGTTGTGACTTGTTCATCGTGTTAGGGTTTAGGCTGTTTCCATGGGAGACTGCGTTTAGGGGCAGAGAACGAAGGCGTTTATGTATATATATATATATATATATTGTATTTATATATAGTAACATCGATAGTGATCCATCGACTACTTCCTCTTTCTCTCTCTCTCTCTTGATCTCTCTCTACCTCCATGTCATTTGTTTCCTTCGTTCCAGCAATCAGTTTATCTGTAGAATTCAGCCCACTCAAAGCTTCTCAAAGCGTCAACAGTGATGCTTTTAAGTGATGGCAGTTGCAACGCGACCTCTCTCACCCTGCATGTGAATGTGAACGTGTCCCAATTAACAGGCCAGTCTCGCTCGTTAGGTCTGTGATTCTCTTCTGCTGGTGCTGGATTAAAATTTGAGGGCCAGCGAACCCCGCTCTGCCTTGACTAACCAAGAATCCGAGCGATGAGCAAAGTGTGACTGTGTGTTCATGACACCACTTTAAAGACAAGCAGAAGCCTTTTGATCTGGAGAGAATGGGGATACGCACAATTGCTAATCAGTACATGGGCTGCGTGCGTGCGTGCGTGTGTGTGTGTGTGTGTGTGTGTGTGTGTGTGTGTGTGTGTGTGTGTGTGTGTGTGTGTGTGTGTGTGTGTGTGTGTGTGTGTGTGTGTGTGTGTGTGTGTGTGTGTGTGTGCGTCTGGATAATTTATATCTTTAGATATTGGTAGATGGTATTATATTATGATCCTGATGATTTCAAGGTCAATATAATTATAATCTCTCTAATCTTGATAAAGACAATCAGCGTAAAACTATCGAGTTTATAATCTGCTGATTCACTCAAACACTCGAGGAAACGTGCACGCACTGAACCCTTATATCATAGAGCCACACTGAGATACATCAGAGAGCCACACTGGACTGTTCTATCATAGAGCCACACTGGACTGTTCTATCATAGAGCCACCCTGGACTGTTCTATCATAGAGCCACCCTGGACTGTTCTATCATAGAGCCACACTGGACTGTTCTATCATAGAGCCACACTGGACTGTTCTATCATAGAGCCACACTGGACTGTTCTATCATAGAGCCACACTGGACTGTTCTATCATAGAGCCACACTGGACTGTTCTATCATAGAGCCACACTGGACTGTTCTATCATAGAGCCACACTGGACTGTTCTATCATAGAGCCACACTGGACTGTTCTATTATAGAGCCACAATGGATCATCAGTTGTTGACACAGGCCGCCAGTCACTGGTTCTCCCAGCCGACCCTCTTAGGGACGGTTCTCCAACTCCAACCTCCAGGCAGGAGAGCCTTCAGAGGCCCTGAAACAATCCTCTTCCCCATGGGATGGGCGTTGAGGCGGAGGAAGATGTAAGTCACGATGAGGTCTCTCCCGATGTGACGGTGATGATGCCACGCGGGCCACAGCGAGCCTTGTCTATTCCAACTGCTCTCGGCTGTTTATAGAAGGCTTTATTTAGTTTGTAGGCTGACGTTGGGAGGAACGCGCGCTGAAAGGTTTCCATGGAAATTCAGTTTTTTTCCCGCAGTGCTGTCACACAGCTATTTATAAAGCATATTTTTACCAACTTCCGTCCCCTCGATTTCACGCTCCTTCACGTACACATTCGCCTCACTATCCTGCTGGACTGAATGTTTCCCGATTAATGGACTCTGTATCCTGATGCTACTGCTTACCTCTGCTTCTTACTCTCCTCTCTCTGGTTTCACCTGTTTGTCCTCTGTCGTCTCCTGCTCCCCTTCTGGGAGGATGAAGGCACAGCATGGAGGTCACAGGTCGTGTGTGTGTGTGTGTGTGTGTGTGTGTGTGTGTGTGTGTGTGTGTGTGTGTGTGTGTGTGTGTGTGTGTGTGTGTGTGTGTGTGTGTGTGTGTGTGTGTGTGTGTGTGTGTGCGCGCGCGCACGCACGCACGCACGCACGCACGCACGCACGCACGCACACCAGTAGCAAGGACATGCAAATGCCTTTTGCATGTCTTGTCATCCAGACACCAAGACAGAAACACAAACACACAAACAAAAACAGCCACACAGCCACAGACGCGGGGCATGATGTGATGTCAGAAGGACACTATTATGCTGCCCTGCTTGAACCTTGAATCTCTGCTCTGAAAATACAAACCTCCAGGGAGTGATTTTCATCGAAGTGTTGGGTTCTCTGTGTGATGTGTGGCCCCTGTGTGATGTGTGGCCCCCCTTTGTTGAAGTCTGGCCCCTGTGTGATGTGTGGCCCCTCTGCGTAATGTGTGGCCCCCCTTTGTTGATGTCTGGCCCCTGTGTGATTTGTGGCCCCTCTGCGAGATGTGTGGCCCCTGTGTGATGTGTGGCCCATGTGTGATATGTGTCCCCTCTGTGCTGATGTGTTGCCCCTCTGTGTTGAGGTTTGGCCCCTCTTTACTTGTTGGGACCCTCTGTATTGATGTTTGGCCCCTCTGTGTTGATGTGTTGCCCCTCTGTGTTGAGGTTTTGCCCCTCTTTACTTGTTGGGCCCCTCTGTATTGATGTTTGGCCCCTCTGTGTTGAGGTTTGGCCCCTCTGTACTGATGTTTGGCCCCTCTGTATTGTTCAGAGACTTGTTGCTCTGAGTCTCCAGGGAAGCTGTTTAGCCTCCTGATTGGAGGCTGAGTGGAGCCATTCTCTGCCCTGACGCTCTGGGTCTGAGTTCGCGCCCCGCTGGGCTACTGAGAGGGTTATGTGTTCGGGTCTCCAGGTTTAGTGAACCGGGGCAGACACTGACCCTTTTATGGCGATGACACCAGCATTTGAAATGAAATCTCGATACACTAAGGATTTGTAATGCATCTTGGGCAACGTTATGGCTGTAAATTACTCATTAGATCCATTAAGATGGACCTCTGGTGTGTGTGTGTGTGTGTGTGTGTGTGTGTGTGTGTGTGTGTGTGTGTTTAGAGTTGCGGTGTCCTTGAGTGGGAGTGTGGTTACCTGGACCACGGACGGAGGAGGAAACAGAACTCACTGGACATTGATCCAATAAATCCACATCAATAAGCTTACTACCGCACACTGCATGACTCACTGCAGCGTACTGCTGTGGTTGTGTGTGTGTGTGTGTGTGTGTGTGTGTGTGTGTGAGTGTGTGTGTGTGTGCGGTATGTATGTGTGCGTGTGTGTATTATTGAACTGGTATGCCTGTGTGATTGCATTTATAAGGCATGTGCTTCTGTGTCTCTTAAAAACGTGCATGCTAATGTGCGTGTGTGTGTGCGTATGCGTGCGTGTGCTCGTCGAGGGATCTGCCCACTCGTTTTTTAATGAGTTCATTCTCTTAATCAACGGCTCTCTAAATGTATCTTAAATTAGCCTCATGCTCGCGAGGCCAGTTACGGGCCCACTGGCCCTTAACTGGTGCTCTCCTCGTAGCGCCGACAGGAATTATGTGTTCTTAGCTCGGCCTGAGACCAAGAGCCGAAGAACAACAACAACAACAGATCCATTGAATACGCTGACACACACATATAGCACACACAGACACACACTCACACACAAACACACACACAGACACACACTGGACGTCACAGAGAAACTCTTCACAGGGTGGTCGCTTGGACACCGAGCTGCGTAACAGCAATGACCTCTGACCGTGAATGTACCCTAGCAATACCCATGACAACAGAGTCTGGGTAGACACCCCTCCAGCGGCGGGGTGCGTCGTGAAGATGCTGGGTTGCTGCGGTGTGGTCCATGGCCCAGAACCCATGTTCCTACATGACCTAACGTCTCACTCAATAAATCGGCACACATTGAGTAGCCTCTCCTCCTCCTCCTTCTTCGTCTTCGTCTTCTTCGTCGTCTTCTTCGTCGTCAACATGGCATCTCCCAGCTCATCCATCTCACCCCCACAGTGAGAGAACACAAATAATCCTAAAGGAATTATCCCCTAAGGGGTGTTGGTGATGGTGGTATTGTGTTGGTGACATGCTAGTTTGGGTTGTGGTGATGCTGTGAGAGGTGGTGGTGGGTTGTGGTGTTGGTGGGTTATGGTGGTGCTGCGAGAAGGGGTGGTACCGAAGATGATTGCCTCCCTCGCTTAAAGTTTCTGGGTTCTAATAACTTCTCTTACACTACCTGTAAGCACCTGATATAGATGGGAAATATCCCTTTAAAAGAGGCTTTGGTAAAGCATCTGCTAAATTATGAACATGAATAATGAATCATAAATAGTGTCGCTCACTGTAGGAACCCTCAATCGAGTGACGTGGTTTAACACACCACCTGGGCTAGAAGGAACCACCGTTAAATAGGGGCTGAGTGAGCAACAGCTGGCCAGGTTCCTGGGGTGTCTTTGCCTGGGAGCAACGTCTATGCTCAGTCCCTTGTCATCTATTAGAAGTCTGGCAGGCGAGGTGAGAATTTTGGAGATGAGAAAATTCTCTCTTTAATAACTCATCCCAGTAATGTGGGCGTTACAGCACGGCAATAGTAAGAAATACTAAATGTAAATTTAGAACGTGTAAAAAGTACTATACAGAAAATATAGACATCATGAGCAGTAGCTAGTTAGCTAGCTATCGGAGGCATAAAACTATGATTCTCAACGTAATGATTTGGTCTGTCTCAATGAATCACAACTGTGTCAAAATGTGACCCACTCTAAATAAGGCTAGCGCTGAAGGCAGAAGGAGTGTGGGATTTAGCCTTCATCTCTTTACTTTGGCCTTCATATTTCTAGTGTTCGTACTTGTTTGCTTAGCCTGGAGAGTTCGCCATCGATCAACCTCTCAAAGAAGTGCCTCTGTGCTTTTTATACTAACCACCAGGGAGTCTCACTCCTTTTGACTCCTGCATCGATGCAGCCAGTTGGCTCCTCTTACCAACCACCAAGAACGCAGCACAATGTTTGGGGTTCTGTGTTCGACCGCATGTCCGGACCCCCCTCCAACCCGCGGAATGCACGACAATTCCATGGGCCTCAAGTGACCGGTGTTCCCCCATCGCGATGTGCTTTCATCCTTTTTGGCACTGAGGAAGAGAGTCCTTCCTTCTAATTAATCTCCCGTTTTAAGTGCGTTGTGGTTGTCGGTTGGTTTTCAGTGTCTGGTATTTACAGCTCTACAGATCCTTCATCGTTTGGCAGCCCTGTGAAGGACGTGTCGTGCCGTGATTGATGGCGCCCTAGTTTGTACTTGTCACAACAGACAGAAGCCCTCCTTGGAATTAATTCTGGTATGCTCTTTAATGTTAATTTAATCGACGTGCATTTTAAACAAGACAATGCCATGCGATTTACTGGAAATTGCTCCCTGTCAAATTCTGGTTAAAGTGGTTTAATACATGACAAAAGAGGGTAGTTGAACAATGAGGAAGGTTGCTCAGCTGTTCTTTGAATGTACAATACGATGGCCATCGATTCTCATTTGGACTGAACAACAATGGAAGGCTCCAGGCCTCCTACATCCTACTGGGTCAAAGGTTCCAGTTCCTTTATGTGCAACACGCTGGCTATTCTTACCTGCTAGCACGCAAAGAGAAAGAGACAAAGAGACTCAAAAAGACAGCGAATAATCTCTAAATGCAATCGTCTAGTATTAGCAGAAAAACACTCACTTTCCTCCCTAGAAGCATCCGTCCCTCCAAGTGCAACGTACAGGTCATGAAGAAAGTATCTCCACCCATCTGAAGCACATCTATACCACACAAACCTTGATCTTCTGCTACGACGATCATAGGTTGCAACCCACAGATTGACAACCACTGGCTCAGAAGCTTCTGATCCATAAGGTGTGAAATAGACTCCTATTTGGAACTCCCTCTGGCAAGCAGAACCAGTTGTAGCGTGATTCGGGGAGAAGCACGTCAAGGACCATAAAGATGTTGGGGTACCTCATGGGGCTCTCAACATGGGGGATAATATTCGGGGCTCTAAAGTGTCGAGGTGGGAGGGGGTGGGGGGGGGGATAGCCAGGGCTGACGGCCAAGCAAATATACAGAAACATGCATGGGATTTGATCCTCCCCTTAACACTAGATATAGGCGCAATGAGAATCACGGGGCGATCCAGATTTATCTCGCATCAATGCATGTAGTTTTGCAGCGTTTCACTTGTACACAACTCTTTGGTAGAGAACATGAGTTTCTGGATTCTGATGGCATCTGCTCATCAAATACGTGCTTATCAGGTAATTGTTCTTGCGGATTATAGATTGAGACCAGGGTCTAATGGTCGCAGGAGATTTCCAGTTATCTGAAAATAGAGGCCTCATGTCACTGTGTTTTAAATGTCATAGAAATCGACCCCCCAGGTAAGATACACTCTTTGAGTTGAATGAAAATTCAGCCTATTTAGAGTAACACTGTTGAATAATAAATCAGCCACTACTAAAACAACAACACCAATATGCATTGCTGGGGCAAACATCAAATGGGAATTCAGAAATTCCGCAAACCACCACCAATTTCATTTATTTATTGTGAAATATTGGTCACTCAGTATTAAAGGTGAATTTCAAATAGGTTGTGCTTCGAGTATACGGTCATCAGTATTATGGTGTATTCCTCTGCAGTCCTACCTTAAATACATTTTCAGTCTGCTTCTCAATGTGATTGGGGCTGGGAGCAGTACTTTCTATAAAGGCCTTGTGATGAGGTTCCTTCTGGGGTTTAGGTGATGGGTGGAGATGAGGGGGTATGAGGGGGGGAGATGAGAGGGGAGAGCAATCAATGAAATTGCCACCTAAAGCCAATCAGACGCAGCTGTCAGTCTTCACCTTGGGGATGAATCTTGCTTCAATTTGATCACCTGATTTGACCGGGTCGTACATCAGACCTCGTGTCAGTGAGGGATGACTTGTTCTTTTACAGTAATCAGAATCAGAATTTGAATCAGAATGAATTTTATTACATCTTGTTAGTAGAGTACACAAGAGTACAATTCTTAGGCTTGGTGCATCAACAGCCATGCACCTCAACATAGCAGTAACCATACAGGATCTAGTAAATAAGATAATAAAAGGAAAATACGTAAAAATAAGTAAAACTCCAGCGGGAATAGTGGTTAAGATAGCAGCGCCAGGTAAGGAGAGCGAGTGATGGACACCTCAACAACATCATCGTATTTTACTTATTTTAGTGTTTTTATGCCTGATTTTACCCAGTGAAGTAGCTGGCTACTTTAGATATGACAAAGACACACTTCTGAACATGAAAGACTGTGATTATTCACATTAAACCAGAGTTTTTCTGCTGGGTATGAATGAAGCCATAATGAATAAAGCCATAATCGTGTGGTTGGACGAATAGCGCTGTTCCCCCTGGGTTTTTAATCACACTGACACTCGCGTGTTGATACAGCGCGCTGAGGTGATCAAGCTAATCCCCCTGGTGGTGTTCAGCATGTGAATAATATGTCTGTGTTCACACAGGCGTTGGTTCAATACCATGCACACCTCTAAGCAACAAATAAAGACTTTTCATTGGTTTAAGGCTTATTTGAGAAGGACTGCTATTGACCTGCTGGAGAATGGTTTCCCATATTGGCAGTAGGCATGTTAAACCATATGATTGAATTTGATGTTGCTAAGCGATGAGGGGATAATTAAATCTGATTGTCTGAAGTTTTTTAATTGATATCGTATCGTCGCAAAATGAAAATATTGTTATTGTGTCATCTATACCAATTATGATGGGAAGATATGCCCCAAGATGAATCACGTTTGTCTAAAATAACATCAAAATATCATTAGCTACAGAATATAATTAACCATTCCTTCACTTCAAATCGGACAGAAAATGAAGTACGTTGAACATTTCCAACAACGACCAAATGTCCTTAATTCTTCCAGCACCAACATATTCAGAGGACCAAATTAATTTCCCAACAATCACACTCTAGTTGAAGGATTGCGGTCCAGAAACTCTCCGGTCTGAGGTTATTGGGCTGCGAACAAATGAACTGCAGATCACTTTGGATTCCCTCATGGGGGTTTAACCCATCTCCCTCCAGCTTGAGTGAGCGGTCTGCTGCCCTGGGCTCCATGGTTACCCACAGACGAGATG
This sequence comes from Gadus morhua, assembly GCF_902167405.1. Classification (NCBI taxonomy): domain Eukaryota; kingdom Metazoa; phylum Chordata; class Actinopteri; order Gadiformes; family Gadidae; genus Gadus; species Gadus morhua. Next base: position 5,055,781 of record NC_044065.1, on the reverse strand, counting down.
GATCCTGTTGCCGTGGGTAACCCACAGACGAGATGGATCCTGTTGCCGTGGGTAACCCACAGACGAGATGGATCCTGTTGCCCTGCGTAACCCACAGACGAGATGGAACCTGTTGCCCTGGGTAACCCACAGACGAGATGGATCCTGTTGCCCTGGGTACCCCCAAAGACGAGATGGATCCTGTTGCCCTGGGTAACCCACAAATGAGATGGATCCTGTTGCCCCGGGTAACCCACAGACAAGATGGATCCTGTTGCCCTGGGCGCCATGGTAGCCCACCATGGATGAGATGGACCTTGTTGACCTGGTGTCTATGGTAACCAGGCGGATGAGATGGAGAGGCAGCTCGATTAGATGGAAGATGGCGGTGACCGCCAAGGCAGCACGGCCTCCTCATCACGCTCCTCGTCTCTGAGAGGGGGCTGGGACTGTGGGAGTGTGTGTGTGTATGATGGCTGAGTTCAGCAGCTTCACCTGGCCGAGTCTGATTGGACTCTGGGGCTGGGTGAGGCTGCACATCTGTTGCACGTTCAGTAATCAGTGGGCACAGGTTGAACCAGCCATCATCACACGCACTCAGGGAGAGACCTCCTGCATGGCAGCATGGAGCACCAGGTCATGGATCGTTATCTACAAGCTTTGACAACACCACGAATTGTCTAGAGCAGGGGTGCCCAACCAGTCGATCGCGGCCTACCAGTAGATCGCCGATAGATCCCAAGTCGATCGCGAGGGGTAAAAAAAAAATGTAAAAAAAATTGCGCGGGACATATACGTGCGGTAGCGCATGCGCTGTCAACAGTAGTTGAAAGCCGTCAACAGTAGTTACGCAGTCCTAAACGTTGGCATGGCTGAGGGGAAACGAGTTAAGACCTACCATTTTCACCCTGAGTGGGAGGAAGATAATATTGATTATTGTTGAGAAGACGCCGTGTGCAGACGGATTGAAACCCCCACTGAAGTCCGTAGGTCCACGATACAAACCACCACCACCCCCCCCCCCCCCCCCCCCCCCCCCCTCCAGGATACAAACCAACACCACCAACCCCCCCCCCCCCCCCCCCCTCCACGATACAAACCAACACCACCACCCCCCCCCCCCCCCCCCCCCCCCCCCCTCCACGATACAAACCACCACCACCACCACCCCCCCCCCCCCCCCCCCGCATGAAGGTAGGTTTGACTGGTAGATCTCGGGAGGTTGGCTACTTGAGAAGTAGATCTTGGGTCGAAAAAGGTTAGGCACCCCTGGTCTAGAGGAGCCCAGTAAAAGCCACCTAGGCAGAGTGTGGAACGGGCCTTTACACAGAGGTGTAGCGGCCCGCCTCCCCTCCCGGTGGGTCACAGAGCGGCGGTGGTCCCGTGTCAACAAACCAGCCTTCTCCTGCCAGCTGCCGGCGGCGGTGATCCAGGACGCTGAAGCACCGCTATCGCTACCACCAGTCGGTGGCTTCACGCTGTGGGGGGCGCGGCGGGCCTTGATCCGGGATCCTTTGTGTCCACGGAGAAAGCGGTGGGTTTTGTGTTGTTTGATCGCTCTGCAAACACTACCGGGTTCTCAAGAGGTGGCGTGGAACGGGCCAGAGCAAACAAGCACGGATGGGACTGCATTTCAAATCTGTGTGCATGTGGTTTTTCTTTCAACAAAACGGGCAAAGACAAATGCGAAGATTAATGCTTCTTGTTTGTACAGACACACTCAAACACACACACACACACACACACACACACACACACACACACACACACACACACACACACACACACACACACACACACACACACACACACACACACACACACACACACACACACACACACACACACACACAGCCACACACACACACACACACACACACACACAAACACAGGAGTATCCTAGACTTCTCAGCATGCACGTGGTACCATAATAGCGCGGTAGAGGCCGCGAGGGGCACCCAGGCGTATAACTACCAGATTCTCACATTTTAATTCCCTCTCCCAGGAGGCAATGCCTGAGTTCTCTTTCCCGGAGCTCTCTCTCTCTGGAGCGACTCCCCTCTCTGGAGTCCTCTCTCTCTGGAGCGCGAGGTCTCTCTGGGGTGAGTCCTAACTGGAGCGAGTCCTCTCTCTGGAGCGAGTTCTCTCCTCAGACGTTGTTGTCCACAGCATTTAATAGTGAATTCAGAGCCCGTCATTCTGGAGAAGGGAGGGATTAGGTCATCCTGCAGAAGTAGTTAGGCTTCGGCATTGCCAGGTAAACACACTTCTTGTCATTAATATCGATACGAAGGATTACGCCTCCCCTCTGTCTCTCCCCCCTCTCTCTCCCCCACTCTCTCTCCCCCCTCTCTCTCTCCCCTCTCTCTCCCCCCTCTCTCTCCCCTCTCTCCACCCTCCCATCAGCACTAGTTCCTCTGGTGTCTGCAAGTATCCCTCCCTCTTTATCTCTCCCTCTCTCCCTCTCTCTCTCGCTCTCTCAATCTCTTTAGAGAAACTAAATAAATGATAAATTGCGCTCCTCCCTGCTCAAAGTGTGTGTGGGTGTCTGTATGTGTGTCTAAAGTAATAACACTAGTCTCCGGCACTGACAGGCCCCACACATTCTGCCTATAATTGCATTCGTCCGCTACGCTACATAATATCTCCGTGCAGTATTGAACACGGCCTCGGCGCGCCTTCCATTAGACCCCCCCCCCACCCTCCTGCTGAGCCCACACACGGTCATGTGACCATCCTGACGATGTGACATGTGCCTATCAACACCTTATGACATCAGTTGTTCAACCTTCCAATGTGGTTGTCCGCCCCATCTCCACTGAGCAGACGGGGGGGGGGGGGGGGGGGGGGTTGCTGCCTGTCAGAACAGATGCAGACGGGGGTACGCTTCAGTGGATTACAGTCTGGGGGCTCACGTATGACATAGCACCCGCGGAAAACTCCATTTAGGTCTCGAAGCACAAATTGTATGAATTATACTACTGACAATATCCTCAAGGTGAGCGTTGTTGACGAGCCGGCACTGTGAGGAACATATTAATAAGATCGATCGCGGCTTTTTGACAGTGTCGGTGGTCATTCTCCACCGGTCCTCCTTGGACCTTTGTCCTCACTGCCCAGATCCTGCCCATCCCATCTTCAAACACTCCCCTCCCCTCACCTGTCAATCCCTCCTGCACCTCATATTCCTCATAAGTCTCTCCAATTACAAACAAGTTCACCTCCTTTGTTCCCCCCTTCTGTCCCATTGTCTGTGTTCTCTAGTCGTAAGTGTTTTCCCACCAGTTCGTGGAACTGTAATTGGAGCGTCTTCATGAAAAGCCTTTTTTGATACATTTCCAGAGAACTCCAGTCTGGTCTTTGTGTGGATCCTATTCTCTTCCTTCATCCTGCTGCCTCACCAGCATTGGTCGTGACACAGGCAGGCCTTAAAGGAGTGAAACCTCAGACAGAACAGCCTATATGGAGAATAGCAATTTATTTAAAGGAATTATATGTAAAAAATGTATATAAGAAAATCATAAAATGACTGTGATACATCGTCAGAGATAAAGGAAACATGAACACCGGCTTCTCCGACAACAACGCTACAGCCGGTTTGTTCTCCTGTGAATATTTATGTCTGCTTGGCCTGTGTTGTCATGATTCTCTGTTCCCTGGGAGTCCAGGGTTGCCAGATATGAAAGTAATTGGCACACAAACTGCTGCAGCCATGGAAGTCGGCCGAACACTGGATCAATGCTGGTGTGTTCTACCTGACCGATTCTTCCTCTTCCAAAAAGCTCCATGAGCAGAGCCTTGCTGAAACACGGGTACATCTTGGAGTTATTTTTGGTTGATGGAGATCGCTCTGAGTCCTGGCAACCCCAGGAGCTTCAAGTTTTTTAATAAAAAGATGCAAACGTTTTTTCATTCCGATTATGTTTGGACAACCCAGCAAGCAAAATCATATAAAGTGCCAAAGTGAAACAGCTATTTGGCAATTTCTTACTGGCCTTGCTTTGTTAGTGATTCTTTGCTCTAGAATCCTAACCCTAGAATCCTAGGCTTCTGGTGTTGGGGAGCATCACAGCTATTGGTATCCTCGTAGCATCGTCCTCTGGTAGTCGGTACAATGGTTAACCAGCCCTGAAGCACTGAAGCAAGCCACAGACTGCTACTAAATAAATAATCTATTCAAAATGAATTTTTTAAATGTGTTCAGTAATTGTGTTCTAACTCTCTCTCTCTCCCTTTACACACACACACACACACACACACACACACACACACACACACACACACACACACACACACACACACACACACACACACACACACACACACACAGACGCACACACACACACACACACACACACACACACTCACACACACACACACACACACACACACACACAAAGACACACACACACACACACACACACACACACACACACGCGCGCGCGCGCACAGAAACACAAACACACACATAATGTGCCTTGCCTTCTCCCCAAATCTCTATCTTTGTCTGTCTGTCCCTCTCTCTGTGTCACTCTCTCTCTCTCTCTCTCTCTCTCTCTCTCTCTCTCTCTCTCTCTCTCTCTCTCTCTCTCTCTCTCTTTCTCTCTCTGTCATGCTTGTTCGTCCCTCCCACTCACATCCTCCTGTCTGTCTGCGCAGCATAACGGAAAGGAACGGCAATTATCGGCGGGAATTGGCTAATTATATCACGCTGGGAGTGCTGTTACTGAACCGGAGGAAGCGCCCATAAGTACCCCTGCGCTGTCTGTTTCAGCGGGTGCAGTCGTTTGTGTGTTTGACTCCCCCCTCCCCATAGAGGTTCTGGGTTCGATCCCCCATTTCCACAGCCTAACCTGTAGGTGTTGTGAAGCACGCTTCCGGCCTGCTCCTTACAGTCTGAGTGGGAATTCATCAAAAGTCGTAGTCCCTCATTCACCTGTGAGTCGTAGCACATTTATTTTAATCAGAGTTTTTCACAGCTTGGGATAATAGCGACCCATGAATAATTAGAATAACCCAAAATTGAACATGCAATGAAGACAGATGAACCCAGCAGTAGACCCCAAAAAGTGTGTGTCAAAAGACTAATCAAAACTCGTTTTTTCAGGCAAATTGCTGAAATGTTCTTTGTCTTCTGTATCTTGACCCAGATGTGTCCCGCTCCCTTGTTGGCATAGCAGGAAGGCAGAAGCTCCCTTATCTCCCAGACTCCCTCCTCTCTCTCTCTCTCTCTGCACCGTTTCCTCCCCTCTGCTCCGCCCTCCTGCTCATCCATCCATACTCACTCTGTCACAGTCTCTCTTTCTGTTCTCCTCTCTCTGTTATCTCTCTCTTCCTCTCCTACCTCCTGACGTTTCTTACACATCCATCCCCTCCTCCCACCCCCATCCGGGACACCTCCCTCTCTCTCCATCTCTCTCTCTCTCTCTCTCTCTCTCTCCCTCTCCCTCTCTCCATCTCTCTCTCTCCATCTCTCTTTCTCTCTTTCTCTCTCTCTCTCTCTCTCTCTCTCTCTCTCTCTCTCTCTCTCTCTCTCTCTCTCTCTCTCTCTCCCTCTCTCCATCTCTCTCTCTCCATCTCTCTTTCTCTCTTTCTCTCTCTCTCTCTCTCTCTCTCTCTCTCTCTCTCTCTCTCTCTCTCTCTCTCTCTCTCTCTCTCTCTCTCTCTCTCTCTCTCTCTCTCCATCTCCTTCTCTCCATCTCTCTTTCTCTCTCTCTCTCTCTCTCTCTCTCTCTCTCTCTCTCTCTCTCTCTCTCTCTCTCTCTCTCTCTCTCTCTCTCTCTCTCTCTCTCTCTCTCTCTCCCTCCCTCTCTCTCCATTTGTCTCTTCACCTACATCTGTGACCCCATGGGGCTTGTGTGTTTACCCCGAGTTAAGAGCTTCTTAAAGAGGTGGGGGGGTGGTCTTCCAGTCCCTGAAGTGCTGTTTGATTAGCATCTGGTTCGTTGAAGGTGCCAGGAGGGATTTATTGTTGGCCTACGAAAAGCTTTATATGCAGTCATTTCAGCTGAACATTTTACTGCATTACAGTATAAATATATATATTTGCTTTGACAGTCTAAACATTTTCTTACTGTAGTGTTTTTCATTTTACTTCTCATTGCAATTACTGTACTGTAATTTACCAAAATAGGTAACATTGGTGTATTGTCCGAACAATGTTGCAGCATCTACTATAAGTGTACAGTATGACTCTGGGAAGCTGGGATTGTAAGTTTAGCCCATTGAAGCTCATTGGATAGACAAATATGCATTGTATCCTATTCTGATACGATTGTGTCAATGCAATATTTATATGATATATTCACAGTATTGTATTACAATATGGCAACAGTCTTTATACTATATGTGCCACCTAATTGCAAATTTAAAAAAAAAAGCTTTTTCTAAACAATTTTATTTATTGTATGTGTAAAATGGCCTCATAAAGCCAAAACATATGTAAATAGTGTATTTATTAATTTTATTTTATTGATCACACCGGTGTTTAATTGATGCTCTCTAAGAGATATTAATTTGATAGCTGTGTTTACTGTTTGGTGGAAAAAAAACTGTTTTGAGAAGAATTTGTGTAGTTTTGACAAAATGATTAACTCTTCTCAGCTTTGTTTTTTAGAGTTTTCAGAACTTGAGCTATAGTTTCAGAAAACGTGTTTAAACGATTGAGAAAAACTGTAAGTGCATACATTAAGTGCCAGGAAGTACAACATACATTAAGTCTGTACATTAAGTGCCAGGACGTACAACATACAATACGTGCGTACATTAGGTACCAGGACGTACACATACAATAAGTGGGTACATTACACTTCATAGTGACCGTGGTGGATGGGACTCGGGGAGCTGTGATGCCTCAAAGGTCTCCATCGATACACAGTAGATAGTGAAGGGGAACTATGAGCTCTGTATCCTTGAGATAAGCTTAAGATAAGAGAAGCTTGCAGTGTTTTGTTTGTCAATCGCAGGGATGGATTGGCGATGGTCGTTGGAAAGGTGAGGTTCACATGTTGGAGACAAAAACAACAGCATAGAAGAATGGCTTCAATCGACCCGTTTTCAGTCAACACCTGTGTCTCATCATAACACCTTTCACGGGCCGGGTAGTAGACTCAACTTGTGAGAGACTACACATATTGACCGTTGCTGGTGCTTTGACGCATAAATTAAACACCTGCCTGCCTTCCCAATGTTAACGTTGGCCCAGTTCTCTAGCGAGGGTCTATGGGCAGTGTGGGTTATGCTAACTAGTTCAGTCTGCTACCTGAGCCCTGGACATAAAGGTATGAGCAGACCAATAATTAGTGTTAGGAGCGACCCCAGTGTTCGTCCTTGCATGAGACCTCTGAGGAATGCTCTTTTGTAACGGTTCAGTTCCAGAACGGACCGACTCACTAATTGAGCAACATGGGGTCTTCTCTTGGCAATGACATAAAAGACTGTGAGTCATATCGTCAATGAGCATTCATTAATTTTAATTACTTGAGCCAGAGGGCGGGGATGGGTCACTGCTCTGTACTTGAATGTGTCTCTCCATCACGGGGAACATATGGTTCTCTCTTCTCTGTCGCTTTGCCTCTAATTCCTTCGTTTAATTCCCACTGGGTTTTCACAGCAGGGACCTTCCACGCCTGCTCCTGAAAGAGCAAAGGGCCTGATAACCACAACCTGCTCTTTAATATCTGAGTCTGAATACACCGTGAGTCATAGTCGTAGTCAAGCGTCAACTCAACCGTGATTCATAGAATAAAATGTAATTAATTTATATTGGTTTATTACAGCTAGAGATAAAAGCGTCTGCTGAATGACTTAATCGGAAATAGTGTGAACCCAAAGGACCCCCGAACCGCCCTGGAGGGCTTGAGACCACTGTCCAGCCCAGACGTGTGTGTGCACAGGAGGAGCTCTGAGACTCATCTCTACTCTTTATTTTTAGTTGCTCTCGGGTTTGTGTAGCATGAAGGCACAGAGTCACTCACCTCTCCTCCTCTCTGAAACGTCTCTCTCTGCCCCGGTTCAACCCTGCTATCCTCTCTCCCTTTTATGGGAACAGGAAGGAGATGTTCCAGCGAACGAGGAGGATTCATATAATTGGGTTGCAGAAGGAATACCCGCAGGAACTGGTTGTGAGTGCAATCTTGAGAATAAAAAATATAATTTCCAAGTCCATTCATTTCCTTCCTCAGGCTGGAAGATTGTTTCATGACTCAAGTTGTGATCATGAATTATGAAATGAAGATGTTGATGCAGATGATAGTCTTAATGACGGCGCCTATGGCGATTATTAGTGCACTCAACCTCATAGATATTAATTTGTTTTTAGCTGTGCATTTTTTCGGGTTCCCTGTGAATAGTTTTTCGGTGCCATATCCATATTGTCGTCTGACGTAAGATATCATTTGGGATTTGGTTCATATGTTGACACGCTTAATAACGCTAATGAGATCCAGAGTTCCCATCGTGTTGGCCTGTAAGCCTCTACCTCCCCAGTCACCATATTGTGACTAATTGCTTCTCAAGTTGTACTCATCAGTGGTTAATAGTTAATACAGGGACTCTAAATAGCATCACATTATCATATAGAGTGTTCTGGGTGAAGAGTGTTGTGATCACTATCATGAGGCCCAAAAAAACATATGCGAATGACTTATATTATTTACAGAGGGAACCTGGTTTTTCCCTCAGGGCACCACTGAACAGCTCCATCAACACGCGGTGGAATACGCAGCTTTGTCTACCTTTACATGATAGTACTTTATTTATCTGATCCATCTTATTTCCAGATCTCTGACAGTCTTTGTCTCACTTTTCTATTCTGTACTTTGTTTCTTTGTCTTCAAATTGAAGGAGTTTGTCTAGTCATCTAGTCATTTCCAACATCAGTGTGAATCGCCTCTCTCCCTCTCCCTCTCCCTCTCCCTCTGTCTCTCTCTCTCTCTCTCTCTCTCTCCCTCTGTCTCTCTCTCTCTCTCTCTCTCTCTCTCTCTCTCTCTCTCTCTCTCTCTCTCTCTCTCTCTCTCTCCCTGTCTCTCTCTCTCTCTCTCTCTCCCTCTCTCCCTGTCTCTCTCTCTCTTTACATTGTTCAACATATGCGTGTTTAGCCATGCTCTTTTTCTGGCTCAGACAATAAAACCATATCCATGGGGGGAGTAGAGGCAATACGTTGAATCTCAGACTCACAATCTGAAGCAATGTCATTTACCTCGCTCCTCTCTCCCCATCTGTCACACAGCCAAACTCCTCGCTGATGCTCTAGATGTGGTGCCTGCAGAAGAGACCTGCGTCAAGCCCCTCTCCCTTCTCGTACGACATGACCCTGGCAGAACCAGCAGGGCTGTCACCACGACGGTGGTGGGGCCCAAGTGCTGCCGTCAAGGGGGCGACCACAGCTGTTGTGATTGCTCTATCTGATGGGAGTCATAGATTTTATCTTGGGTCCAAACCACGAAAACACAACAGTCAGTATTTGTGCTATAGTAGGACTTACAAAGGCATGAACTAGGACCGTAAAGATGGAATAACAACAGCGAGAGATAAGACGACACTGAGACACACACAGGGACGATGAAGATGAGCCCTCCAACATACTGTATATATTATCTATCTATCTCTATTGTATGAAGACAGACCTCGACTGACCTTGGAGAGCCTTCCTGAGAGCACACTGACCCTTTAGTCTAGTGTCCTGGTCCTCTCAGTGAGCACTCTCAGGCTGCCTCTGTCTTTTTAGATGCTTTTAAACTCATGCATATCCATGATTCTGTTTTACTCATCCCTCGTTCTCCGCTCTTTGTTGCGACACACATCGTGTTGAATCCATGTTGGACAGTCGCTAAATAAATAACCTTTTGTTTGACTGGATCGTTCTGAACGCTAACAGTAGAGTTGACAAAACGCTTGAGATTGGATTGAATATATTAGCTTGAAGTGTGGTTATTATTATTGAGTGTTGGTGGTTTTAGAAGGGTCATCAAGATGGAATGCGATCAATTTAGATTCTCTGCTGACTGACTGAAATACAAACCTTGAAGCGGATCACATGTTTTGTGCACGATCTATTGGTCTCTGCGTTTATACATCTGTTTAGGGGCCACTTAACAAAGGTGGCCGAGTGTGTGCTGGCTCTCGTCTCTCCTCAGGCAGACAGCCGCGTTGATTGCGCTCGCTCTGTACTCTGCCCCTTTTCTCGCCAAAAGGTCGCCGTGATAATGACACAATTCTATCTTCTCAGAGCAGCGCGGAGGTACAGACTGACCTATGCTCCTGACAGAGCCACAAGCTGTGGAACAGAGGGCACTAGGACCTTGGAGACCTGGTTAACCACGGCCTCATCTCTACCCTGGCAGAGAATACTCGAACAAAGACTGCGTATTCCTCTTCCTCTCCTTGCTTTTCTTACCCTTATTTTTCCCTCAACTGTTTCCTTTGGCATCTCTTTCTACGGTTGACGATTTGGTCACTTTGTAAAGATTTTGGTGTGGAGATATCTCGTTACAGGATCTCACCAGCACATTGCAGACACTGGGGTTCGACCCAAGAACCTTTCTAGGACCCGACCCTAACCACCACACTATCCTGGCCCTTCCTGTAGTTGTAGTTCTCACCTGTGATTATGATTGTTTGAATAAAGGCTTCCCCAACTCTTAACGGGTTGGTGAGCCGGATACAGAGGAGCGACGGTAAACTTTACATCCACTGGTTGTCTGTTATTCCCCATCCTTTTGAAAGAGTCGGTGTGTGCGTGTGTGTGCGTGCGTGTGTGTGCGTGCGTGTGTGTGCCTGTTTATGCATGTGCCTGGGCATGTGCTGGATCCTCTTTGTCTCGCTCCAATTCATGCAGGTGCCCGGCGACAACGATGAGTGGCTCACACAATTAGCATCTGATCCTCCACGTAATGTTCATGCGGGTCACTTCTGGTTGCCAGAGAAACCCCTTCCCCTCCCCCCCTACCCCGGACGGGTAACCCCAACCACAAATCCTTCTTCTTCTGAGCCAGCGGTCGCCAAGGAAGCCGGTATTGAAGATTCTGTATGAATGAAGGCGTGATGAGACACTCTCTGCCTTCATCTGCTGCAGATGTGGAAGATCTATAAAAGAGAGGAGGATTTTGAGTTCAATACCACCAAAAATGTCCCCTTCCTCTCTGCTCCCTCCCCCCTCGTTCCTCTGCCTCTGAGAGGTGCGTTTCCTCACAGCCAAGGACGTAATTGGGGAATATGGCGAGAGTGGGAACATGAAATGGAAAACCTGTCGCAGAAAATGTTTTTGATTTGAATTGAGCGAGGAGTGCAGTCGCTAATGGTTCTCCTCAGCCAAGGATACCAGATTCCAGCGGGTTGGGGACGAGGCAGAATTGAAAGCATGCCCTGCTGTGAAGCGCCCAAAAAATAAAGAATGCAGAAATCTCTTTAGTCTTCTGACGGACCAATCAACACAGGGAGATTTGGGAGGTAACACAGACTGTAAACCACCTGTTTGTAAGGACAGGATGAGTTCACGGCTGGAAATCACATGATCGATTCCCGACACGGTTCCCCTATGTGTTCCAGTGTCATTGATCTGAGGATGTTTGAAGAAGACGCTCTAAGAAGGAAAAACGTTATACGTTAGGATCCCCTTTTAACGTACAAATTCGTCACCAATGCACGAATGCTTGGGTCAGCAATTATTTCCCTTCCTACTACAGCCCTTGTGCTGCACATGGGTTCTCCGTTACACTATCTCCCTCCCACTCACCCGAAGGCGCGTGCACCTCCGTCTCCTTCAGTGTTGTTATAATTAGCCTGCCACTCGCACCTCCTCGCGGTCGTCTGTTATTGGAGGGCCGCTGAGGCGGAGTTGTCCCGGTGTTAAACTCTTTAATGATGGGCTGCCTGTGACACACGCCAAGATGTCACGTGCCGATTTAGGGTCGTTTTAGACGCAGAGACGTAAGCACGTAATTTACACAAGGGACTTGTTTTAGACAAGTTTTGATTTACGGTTCCTTTAAGGTTCCTTAAGGATTGCGCGTGTTGCAAGGGGATTCTCCGCCAGAACAGTAGGGGGAGCAACGAACGAATCTGTGGGCGTGGAAGTGGAAATCGCTGGCTTGTTTATATTTATGCACTTCCAGTATTTTCGACGAGAGTAGCACTAGCTAAGTTTAGGTTAGCGGTCTTTTTCCACACTCTGAACAACCGGAAATGTGAGACTCCTGAAAGGATGTGGTTAGCTGGCCAATCACAGTCTTTGCGAGCTGCGTAGGGCCGTAGTGTTTTAGTCACATAGTCAGGAATTTTGGGCGACGCACTTAAGCACGTAAGGGGGGATATTTTACCGCGCAAGGGGGGGTTATGTATCTTACGTGCTTACGCGTTACGTCTAAAACAGAGCATATATCGGCCTTAAACCTCAGCTACGTTTTCCTTTACGTATCTCCCACCGCGGGAAATAGCGGATTTATCAGAGTGGGCGGGTCTTATGGGCCTTTAGGGTAAAGGAGCCAATAAGATGAGATGCATTTAAAAAAGCGAGGATGCTACCCACGGTGCATTGGAGGAGGCAGGGCCTTCATTTTTACCAACAAAGGGAGGATTACTTTGTTGTTTTCCTTTACTTAGTGCGGCATGGCGGCCATTTGACTTTTACAGTACATGATCAAAGTATAGCATTTGACTTTCATTAACATTTGATGTAGAGATACTTTGATTTGAGTACATTTAACCAGCATGAATGAAAAATAGCTGTAAGGAAAAAACCTTAGAATAAATGCATGACATAATGACTCATAACCTTAATTTTGATAGACTGGTCTATGTGACAATCATCACTCAATCATCACTGATTGTAAAAAAAAAGAGAAAGAAATACAACTACTTCAATAAATACGTATACAATAAATTATCGTAAAATAAATAGGTGTGAATTTTTATCACAACAGACAAGAACCAAATAAACCGGCGTTTGAATAAAATGGAAAGCTTAGCTTAGCTTTAGCCTCTATTTCTCATTATCATTGAGTTTCACAAAGCTGGCGTTTCCCCTGCCCCCCCCATTTCCTTCCTTCAAAATAAACCAAAATCAGGTCAACAGTGACATCTACTGTACAGTTATAGAAGTCTCCATTATAAGTAGCATTTGGTTACCCCGGAACAGGGTGGGGTATTATTACATTTAGATCAATATAGTATATGCTCAAATAAACATTCTAATTATAAAATATTTCATGCATATATATCCGAGGTACGCGTAAATACATTATTTTGTACAAGTAGTGCAACTCATTTCAACCGAGCATTGATAGTTTTGGTTTGCAGTGCGCATTAAGCCATGGAGACGGGTTCTCCATCATGTTAGCTACTATCCAGGTTCTGCTACATACAACACATAAGGGTCCCAACCATGTCACATGACTAACGCATACTGTGTGGATTGAAGGGGGGATACAGCAGGTACTTTGGTATAGAACATCATAAAAATTATCATAAAAACATTGCAATAATCGAACAAACAACACAATGCGATGATTTGAAAGTGCAAGGTCTGTTGAAACTCACTATTCAGTGCGTAGAGTGAGATGACAAAGCAGCTCACTCTTCAGTGCGTAAGGTGAGATGACACAATGGCAAAAATTACAATGGCTCTTGAGGCAGGACTTCTCAATCAAATATAAATATAAAGCATTTACATTACAACAGCATCACCTTCAGAATATCCCTTGAAAGACCGGAGTGCATCGTTCAATGCGGCAGAACATCCCTTTGATTTCCACAGAGCCAATACCAATAACAACAACACCACAACACTTATGATTGGTGAGGGAGGGGTGTTGAGAATGGTATGACCTTCACATTTACATCTATATTTACATTCAAGGCATTGGGTAGACGCTTTTATCAAAAGCGACTTACAGCGGTCTTGCTCAGGGACACCTTGACACTCAAGGACACCTCGACCCTATGAGGAGCCAGGATAGAACTAGCAACCTCAGGGTTACAACAAGGCAACCCGCTCTGCCTTCTGAGCCACATGCCGCTGACTGCATCCTGAACCTAATCAATACATTACTGATAAGCTGCACTTCATTACCATAAACATGCAGTGCACATTTACACGGTCAACTTCGGTTATAAGGTCACTTTAGAGTCAGATGAAATGTGTGATGACAGAAATGAAGATTGAAATTAGACGTTTACCGCTGCACTATTTCCAGCGTTTAGAGATAGAGATTACAAGAGGAATCTGTGATTGAAAGACAACGCAGAGGCAGCAAATAACAATCAGATCGTGCTGCTTCATCCCCGCTGGTTGTTGGACAGAAGGTCTTCCTTGATCCCAGGGAAGACCTCTGGCTTGACATCCAGAGGGGTGGGGGGGTCCAGGGGGGAGAGGGGCTCCAGGCTAGAGACGTGCTCTGGGGGGGTGAGGGGCTTCATGGGGGAGAAGCGGTCCAGGGCCTTCAGGGGGGTGAGGGGGCAAACCACCCCCAACTCCAGGGTCCCCGGCTCCATGTTCCCCTTCCCGGCCTTGGGCCCCTGCTTATCAAACTCGGCGGTGATCTCGGCCAGGGTCCGGCCCTTGGTCTCCGGTAAGACCCGCCCCAGGTAGAGCGCGGCCGCCACGCACACGCCCCCGAAGGGCAGGAAGCAGAAGGGCCCCAGGCCGGCGATGATGAAGGGGAACATCATGCCCACCAGCAGCAGGTTGATCCACATCAGGGAGCCGGCGATCATGTAGGCCGTTGGCCGTGACGCCTGGTCGAAGATCTCCGCCGGCAGGATGCCCGTGACACCGGCCGGCCCCACGCCGAAGCTCAGGATGTAGGTGAAGACGCAGGCCATGCTCAGGTAGGGCATCCCCGCCACGCCCTGGCTCTGCAGCACCAGGGCCAGGGTGAAGACCGCCGCGAAGCACGCCATCATGCCGTAGCCGCCGAGCAGCAGCCGGCGCCGGCCCACCCGCTCGATCAGCAGGTTGGACGCCACCGCCGCCGTGAACTCCGAGAGCCCCGTGCCCACGCAGGCGTACTGCACCTTGGCCGCCGGGATGCCCGCCTCGCGGAAGATGTACGAGGCGTAGAAGTAGATGGAGTCGTTGCCGCACAGCATCATGGCGCTGCTGGCGGCCATGACGGTGCGGAGCTGGGGCCGCAGGGTGCGGTCCCTCAGGAGGGCCCAGGGGGACACGGAGCCCGAGTCCCCGTGCTGCTGTCGCTGCTTCTGCATCTCCTGCATCTCCTGCTGCATCTCCTCCAGCTCCTCCGGTGGAGCCACGCCCCCCCGGAGGCGGGCCAGCGCCCGGACGCACGCCTCCCGGTCCCCGCGGTCCATGAGCAGGTAGCGGGGGCTCTCGGGGAACCAGGGCAGGGTGAGCAGCTGCAGCAGCCCCGGGAGAGCGTTGCTGGCCAGCAGGTAGGGCCAGAGAACCTCCGCGCCCAGGAGCTCTGTGAGCCCCACCACCTGACCCAGGAAGATCCCGAAGGCCGTGAAGACCGCCGAGGAGAAGGCCACCGCGCCCCGGAGGTGTTTGGGCGCGCTCTCGCCGAAGTACATGGGCTGGACGTTCATGCTGACCCCGGCGTTGACACCGACCAGCAGGCGACCGGCGACGATCATCTCGAAGGATCTGGCCCACCTGCTCGCCAGAACAAGCGCGGCGCTGGCAAACAGGAAGCTGTTGTTTAGGAGTAGTGTGTGCTTCCTCCCGAAGCGCGACGCCATTGGCCCGGCCAGGATGGCGCCGACCAAGCCGCCCAATGAGAAAGCCGAAACGATAAAGGTCCATACCAGCGTGATCTTTGGGGCGTCCAGCCCCGTGCCCCAGCGCTCCCAGTAGGTGTCGTTGATGAAGCGCTGGATGTAGTTAGTGGGAGAGTTGATGACGGAGATGTTGTAGCCATACTGGAAGGTGCCACCGATAGCAGCGGAACACACTGTAAGACCAAGGGTCCTGAGGCTCCCGGAATTCGCGTTTTTTCTTTGATTAACATCTGGATCATCTTCAATAACCATTTGAAACAATATATATTAGACAATACTATTTCGGAAAAAATGAACTAAGATCAAATCAAATGATTGCACCACAAAGGTACTTATGTAGCAGTGATTCATCAGAAATGCGGTTACGACCTATGAATGAATGAATACGGGGCGGCCGGGTTCACCTGTCCGGTACCGAGATAAGGACGTGTCGCTGCGGGGCCGACGGTCGGTCAATGTTTATTGTCGCACCGAAGGTTGACTAGTGCGTCACTTCCGATCTCACTACGTCATCTTCCTGCGACCAGTGGCGCGGATCAGAGGAACAAACATGTAAGTGGAGGGTCGGATAATTCTGTATTTTAGTGATAATTTGCAGTTTATTCCGTGCTAAATAATGTGCTGTGGGTTTGAATCGTTCGATATTCGGATTATATTTTAAAACGCGTCCTTTAGCTGTGGAGTTTCCTCTGCTTTAATTCATAAAACCGACAGCGTTCACCCCGCGTTTAGCTAGGGCTAACGCTGCTAGCCGCTAATGTTGCTAACCACTAATGTTGCTAGCCGCCGTCGACTGGCTGTTGATTCACGTGAACTCGCTTAAGGTTCATTATTTCTTGATCCATCGATTTGATCAAACTGTCTGCTTACGTCCTGGCACCTGAAAATAGTACCTGCATTTTGCATCATCTTATCCTAGCTATCTTTGTTTGTGTACGGGGAATGGGTTAACCTAGAGATTATTAATGCTTGGCGCTTCGATCTATGAACATCTTTACTGTCCCGAGTCCGACAGCGATATAATGTTTCTCATTATTTTGACAAATGTCAAAGTCGCTTTTGAGATCTATGAACATCCTTACTGTCCCGAGTCCGACAGCGATATAATGTTTCTCTTTATTTTGACAAATGTCAAAGTCGCTTTTGATAAAAGCGTCTGCTTAATTCCCTGAAAGTAAATGTTTACTGGCCGCACTGGTGATCGACTATTCATGATCGATACTGGTTTAAGCCTGGATGTATGATCTCAAAGCCGAACTGTATGTAATATATTACATGTATGTATATGGTATATCAACCTTTTCAATTAAACCACAGTTCAATCAGACATTTTATTCCGCATCGAATGCGAATGCTATTAAAATTAAATCGTGTGCATGAACCTTCTGGTTAAACTATGGTTTGAAGGACGGGGCGAATAACAAAGATGACATTAATCAGTGGACTGATGTATACATCATTAATTTAACCTCATACCTCTCCTCCCTCCCCCCCCCCCAACCCACTCCCGACACCACAGGGCGCCTTCACCCACCAAGAGGAAGGAAGACGACAAAACCAAGGAGCACCAACGCAGCGGAAAGGAGAAGTCCGGGGCCACCAAGGACGGGGCGGAGAAGGACCGCGGCCGCGACAAGAACCGCAAGCATCGCAGCGCTTCCACCGGGAGCAGCAGGTGGGACCAGGGTGTTAATGGAGGGTATCTGATGGAACTATCAAGACCACGGGTCACAGCCCCCCTGAGTCTTTGGGTTTTACCTCTTATTTTAGGAAGATCAGTACGTGCATAATGTGTATGCATATTTGCCAACTACCGGATATTTTATCACATGGTTGATTTTGAAGGGGCTTGAGTTTCAATATCACACTAATGGGGAAATAGTATGGATGGAAATTTTAGGTTATTTTTTAATTGGAGTACTGCTTGATTTTTTTTTTTTTTATTACTCCACGTCTTTCTTGCACTCACTGCTAGAAAAGGAGATGGTGTGAGTGTTTGCCGGTCTGTCCCAGTGCTTTTCTCTTTACGATTAAAGCACATGATTGCCTGCCAAACGTGTAGCATAATGGTCAACTAATTAGACTAGTTGGTTTAATTAAACTCTTACTATTCACACCTATCAACTCATAGAAACCACACACCAAGCATACAATCGCAACCTCGCAATCATTTGTTTTGTCAATGGAGCACTCGAGGACTCGGGGCCCCTCCCACTGAAATGGGGAGCGGAATGGTCTTCAAATGGAATTGATCCGTTACCTCCCTGCTCTGCTGCAGCTCCAGCTCCAGTTCTGGCTCCAGTTCTGGCTCTTCAAGCGGCTCCAGCTCCTCGGGCTCCAGCCGCTCCGGCTCTTCCAGCTCCCGCTCCTCTTCCTCTTCTTCCTCCTCTCCTAGCCCCAGCCGCCGTCGTCATGACAACAGACGCCGCTCCCGCTCCAAGTAAGTATTCCGGGGTCACCTGCCGTTGGTAAGACCGTTGTTACGACGGCCAAGTCTACACCAAGGCTAAAATCGCTTTGTAACTATTTTTCAGAATTATGTATACATTTTATTTAATGAAATGTATTTTGACCAAGTTTTAAAGCAGATTACGTAGTCTCACTACTGTGTCTTGCGCCTCACTCCTGGGACGCTTGGGTAAAACCCTTCCTGAATGAACAGCGTCGTTTGTGTCTCGTCGTCTTCCTCAGATCCAAGTCTGTGAAGAAGGACGACAGAGACCGCGACCGCGAGAGGCGCCGCCGCAGCCCCACCCCCAAGCCCACCAAGGTGTACCTGGGACGCCTCACCAGGAACGTCATAAAGGTAGGCGCTCACTCGCACTGGCACTCTCTCTCACTATCACACATGCAGCTCACAGACGCTTTGAGCACAGTTTATCTGGACAGCTAAAGCCGGTTTCGCAACTCGTCGCCTCCATTCATTTCATTGAGGGTAGGGCGACAGAGGGGAGGCGGTTACAAAAGGGGCTGTAGACCAGGAAGCCGTTGCCGCCCTCGTGAACGCGCATAGATTTTGCCCTTCCGCTCAGCTTTCCCCGTGTTGAAACTTTCGGTGGCAGCAGCAGCCGCTTTTGAAAACGCCTGGCCCTTCACCTTAACGATCCAAAACGGTATTACGTATCATATCACGCATTGGAATGTAGACATATAAATATACCTTTAAAGGGGACATATTATGCCACCAGGTGCGAGTGTGATAAGCCTTACAAGCCGCTTCGAATATCTGCCCCTTATGACATCACTAGTGGGCGTGTCCACCTAGATCTGTGAAAACCTTAAAATCCTCCTCCAGATGCCTCAACAATTGTGCATGCACACCACCACTCTTGACAACCTTCCCCCCCCCCCAGGAGCACATCCAGGAGATCTTCTCCACCTACGGCAAGATCAAGATGGTGGAGATGCCCATGAACCGCCTGTACCCCCACCTGTCCAAAGGCTACGCCTACGTTGAGTTTGAGAGCTCTGACGAGGCGGAGAAGGCCCTGAAGCACATGAACGGAGGTGGGTTACCAGATGCGAGCATTAGCCAGGGGGATGATGGGTAATGGAGTTTAATTCACCTTTCGTAAATGTAATCAGAGATTGGTTTCAAAACCCTTAAGTTGTTATTAAAGTGAATTAAGATTGTATTTAATAAGAAAAATACCAGGAACGCAGCCTTCACTGTCCATCCTGACAATTCATTAATGTCTGGATGGACAGTGGTGGTGAGGTGGTGTATCTCAGGGGGAGGAGCTATCAGAAACTCACCAAACCCGGGGTCGGCATAGCTCAGGAGGTAGAGCAGGTTGACTTGTAACCTGAAGGTAGCTAGTTGGATCCCCGGCTCCTCCTTGCTGAGTTTCGCGATGTCACTGAGCGAGAAGCCTCACCCTGACTGCCCCTGACGAGCTGGCTGTCGCCGCTCATGGTCGACTCCGCCGTCGGTGTGTGAATGTGAGGCAATATTGTAAAGCGCTTTGGGTGGCCAATGGTTAGAAAAGCGCTATATAAATGCAGTCCATTTACATTGACATTCACCCTCCTTTTCCTCCTCCCTGTGCTTTCAGGTCAGATCGATGGACAGGAGATTACGGCCACTGCCGTGCTGACTCAGAGGGTGCGCCCGCCCCCCCGCCGCATGACCCCGCCCCGCAGGATGCCCCCGCCCCCCCCCCCATGTGGCGGCGCAGCCCCCCCCGCATGAGGAGAAGGTCAGTCCGCCCCCAACACTGCCCCCGCCCCCTGGTTTCATATTCAGAACTAATCACACAAAGTGGTGGAAGAGAGCTGAGACTGGACTAGACTAGTAGAGACTGGACTGGACTAGACTAGTAGAGACTGGACTAGACTAGTAGAGACTGGACTAGACTAGTAGAGACTGGACTAGACTAGTGGAGACTGGACTAGACTAGTGGAGACTGGACTAGACTAGTAGAGACTGGACTAGACTAGTGGAGACTGGACTAGACTAGTGGAGACTGGACTAGACTAGTGGAGACTGGACTAGGCTAGTGGAGACTGGAC